>NC_048302.1:74692372-74916450 GCF_013100865.1 Trachemys scripta elegans
AGCAGGGGGTTGGACTAGATGACCTCTTGAGGTCCCTTCCAACTCTGATATTCTATGATTCTATGTAATGTGCTTTGAGATCCTTCAAGGTATAAGTAATTCTATAAGTGAAACGCTTCTGCCAGGCATTGGTGGGAGGAATGGGATGAGTTAAAGTAGTTAGGGGTCTCTCTTGCAAGCAATGGGTCTGTATATGAAACAAGAAAATCTTGGGAAAGAACAGGAACAGAGTTAACTTGGGAAAACACTCTCCCCTGGTAACACTTGCAGTAGTCCTTTAACTCAGTCCCCAACATGCCCATATGAGCATTGAATAAGTTCATGTCACTTCTTCATACACTAAGCCCTGTTCATGGTTTGGTATCAGTGGTAGCATATTCCCAGCATCCTGAGGTGCGTTCAGGAAGGCTTGTCTCTGGTCCCTTGGGAAGTGCTACCTGGTCCTGTCCTGAGGCTCCACCACATAATCCAGCTATCATGAGTTCAGCTTTTAGTGGCTGGGTAGAAAGTACCTCAGAGAAATTCACTCAGCTTTGTTGGTGAACTCTGCAGCTTCACTGAAGAGCACTCTCTGTGTTCCACTCCACTGAGAAGGAGCTGCCTCTGTGTCACCTGCCATTGAAGAATCCTCAAAACAGTATGGGATTAAAACAAACAGGGTGGCTTTCCCTTGGGCTGGAGAGTCTGGGGCTAAGCAAGCCCTGATTACATGATGAGCCCACCTGAGGGGGATCAAGTGATCTCAGGTTATAAGGCAGCAGGAAGCAACAGGGAGGGGTAAATAGAGACCACAAGAAGCAGGAGGAAACTCTCCAGACACTGAGAGGGACCCCGTCCAAGAAACAGGAGAGGTACTTACCGCAGACCCTTAGGGAGTAGGGGACTGTGGTCAGTTGAAACTGGAGAGAAGTCTGCATGGGCTGGTGTTTTGTTTTGAAATATTTTGTGTTGGATTAATAGGAGAGAGACCCTGAACTGGGGTTGGTCTCTGGAGGGCCAGTATGCACCGGAGGCCTCAATAAATAGGATCCCTTTTGGGAATTCTTTGAATTACTTTTAAAGGGCTCTGAAGAGACAGCATTACCCATGGGTGCTGGAACAATTTTCTTAGGGGGGTGCTCATGATAGAAACCATGTATTTAGTGTTTATTACTATTTCAAGCCTGGGGGTGCAGTAGCACCACTGGCATGGCCTCAGAGGCAGGGTGCCATGGAGCAACATGGAGAGGGGTGCTCAAGAGACAAGAAGCCACCTCACTAAAAGGATCTTCAGTGGAAAGGAACTAATAGCAGAGATGACCTTTGGGGAAAAATCCTTGCCATGGGGTAAAAACCCTTTTCTCCTAGTACAGATTAGTTCCACTACACAACCAATTCTGAGATTTTGTGACTCCTAAAGTATCACTAGAATCCAGGGCAGAAAGCTTATGCAAATCAGGTTTGCTGGAACTGTACTTCTCCTGTTCACTAACAAATGGGAGCAGAGAGCTCTTCATCTTCAAGAACTACAGGCCACAGGCTCACTTCACTGTAGAGGAACATTACTGAACAGCAATGATCATAAGGCTATGCAAATTACGGTCCTATGAACTCACAAAGGAAAACTGGAGCAGCCCTACTTTCTTTCACTGGTGGTTGTTCTGGAGGAAGCCTTTCAACATTCTATTAGGTCTGCATAGCATCCCATGCTAGGGAGCCTGCCCAGGAAATGCATTGTGCTGAATCAGAAAATCTCCTGAGGGCCTTGGCCCTTGCCATCCCCCTCTCCTTCCCCATGCTTCCTGTGCCTTCTCCCACTTTCTGTGGTGGGGATTTGGAGGGGGGTGCTATCTAAGACCTTGTGTCCAACTAGGGTTTGTAGGCTGCTGGCACTGCTGTATCTCCTGGTAGCTTAGGTTCCACTGGCAGAAGTTAATTGGTCCCAGAAATTATCAGCTCCCATCTGCTATCACCAGTGGCTTCCCAGGAAGCTTCATATTTGTTTAGAAAATAAATTCCAGGGCTTTAACTGATATTTCACACGGTTAAACTTTTGTGTGTACAATATTGCAACTGCTTCTTCTTGGGTTTCTCATTGGTCTGCATCGGTCTATGCTGATATAAAATTTACTGTACAGTCTGTAGTAGGAAACCATATAGAGCTAGTCTTTCTCAGAGTTCTAAAAGATGTATAGTGATGTACACCTACATAAATAGATGTTAGTGATAACAGTGGCCTTAATAAACAATTTAAGATCTTTTCGCTATGTAGCAACACACACCACAGAGTTATTAAAAGAGGCAGAGCTGCAGCTGTTGACCTATTGAAGGGAAAATTGTGCTCTTATGGGAAAATTGAATGTCAGTAGCTCTGATTAATTGAAGGAACAGGAGAAGATGTAGTGCTTAGTGCAAATGCTGTTGTTGCCATTATAGCAGCACTTACCTACTTATTAGAACTGGTTGGAAAACTTCCTGTGGATTTTTTTTGGCAGAAATTTGTTTATATTTTTTCATAGAGCTCTACTATTTATTCTGTCTTCATCAGGGTAGTATCTGAGCAATCTGGGCCTGATCCAATGCCCACTGAAGTCAATGGGAGTCCTTCTGCCCATCAAAGTAGGGAAATTAACTTAATGGGTTTTAAATTGGGCTCTTGTTCCTATGCACCTGCCATTACCCCATAATTACTAATGATGGCTATAATTTGCCACTACCTCTGTCTCTATTCAGCTACTCTTGTACCATGTATGCATGGTTTTTGCTCTGCTTTCTTTAGAGACTCAGATCTGTGAGCTGCTGAGTGCCTCTTTCTCCTGTAGAATTTTGTGGGGTATCATTTTGCTCAGCACCTTGAAAGACTAGGTCCCTAAAGTGAACAATATTTTTCAGGGCTTTGCTGGTGATTTTACAAGTGGGGTGTCTGTTCCCCCTATGCCCTGCTCCTTTGTTCCCCTATTCCAGTTTCCATTTTGTTGCTGTGGTAATCTCCTGCCTCTATTCTGCTTCTTTATCTCCCCTTCCAACATAAATGGGGGGAAAAAAAAGGGTAAAACAGCCATTTTATTTTCATTTGCAACACAAAAGTAAGACATGAAGAGACACAGTAAGACTGAAATTTTACACGTTCTTTGTTCATCTGGGAGCTAGGAGAAATGTTAGCTTCTCTTACAAGGTGCTATAGAGGACACTAAGTTCAAATACTCAGAATCGTGATTCACAATAATTTCTATCAATCAAGTACATGTAAACCCAGAGATGGATGAGCTTGGAAATAAGTCTACCTGAGAAGTAAGTTGCTCTCTTGCTTGCCAATTTCATATATACACAGGGAAAGCTGATTTAAAGTCAACAAAGAATTTTAAAGTGACAGAAAATTCTATGCCAGTAGGAAATGAGGTTTTATTTTATATGAAGCAGATAAGTTAGAAGCAATTCAAGAGAAGCCGGTTGATGTTATGCCAGTTACTTATGAGAGGGATGGGATATATCAATAATAGCGATATTTATGGGGAATGTAGTGAAGCGATATGTGAGAAGTGGACAAATAAGCAATCATTCCATAGAAGTTGAAAATTGGTCATCACTGTAAAGCCAGCTTGGATATATGCTACTGGGTATTAGTAGCAGGTGGGAAGGGGAAAACTTCACAAGTGTGGATGTAATAATATACAAAGCTTTCATGAAGCTTTTGATGTTAATTCCATCTTCTCCTAGTGTTTTCTCTGGCATCAAAAATTTTCTCCCTCCAGTTCCCAGTTCTATTGTACTGTCTGTAATACTCTGGGAATAGCTAGTAAGAGCTTACACTGTGGGGGACATCTAAAAAGGAAGCCCTAAAAGTGGTTGGATTTAAATGTAGTGATAGGCTATGGCCCACAGATTTGACACATGACATGACTTCAGACTAGGAGAGCTTATGGGGAAGTGTTGCATAAATGTCCAGAATGGCTAGGGGAGCCCAGAGCAGCGTATTTGAGATGGATGGATGAAATGTAATTGAAAACATAGTATGATTCCACAGTTAGATATGTTTAGTTAGGGGATATTTCATCCCCATAAGTGCTGATTACAATTCAGAGGCATATGTGGCCAAAAACTCAGTGCCCATCCCTTTCCCTTTGATGTCCAACATCATGCAAACCGATACCAACTACCTTTCTCTAGAGAGACAAGGTGGTCGAGGACAATATCTTTTACTGGACCAACTTCCATCGGTAAGACAGAAGTTGGTCCATAAAAATTACCTCACCCAGCTTGTCTCTCTGATAACCTGGGACCAACACAGCTACAACACTGCATCTTTCTTAAGTTATATGGGGTGCTGCTGCTCAAGTTGGGTGAGCTAAATACTAGAATACACTGAATATCAGCAGATATTACACTTTCTTTCAGGGTCCAAAATATAGCAAATGTTAGTTGTCTTGTTTGCTACATACTTTATATTGTTCACTAATCCCTGCCGCCCACAAATTTATAAAAAATATCAACCCCCTCCTCCCCCCACCTCCCACCCTAGGTCCTATGCAGAACTGGGTAAGCTATTCATAGGGGATAATTCGGCTGTGGAATTTCAGACCCAGTTTGTGAATTATCTGTGAACAGACTGATTTTTTTTTTTCCATTTAAAAAAAAAATCATAATCAGTTGAAACATGTTAGCCCAAAGTGGTATGTGCAAAGAGCTCAAGCACATGAAGGCATATTGCAAAAAATCAGCTGTCTGTTTCTGGGATCACTTGACATGTATTTACAAATGGGAAATTATAAGCCAACAGTAGGACAGAATGTACAAGGTATGATTCCACTGACATCACAAGGAAATCCATAAATTATCCCAGAATTCTCCATTGAAAGGTAGCTTCAACATGTCTGGTTTTCTTGCTGCTTAAAATGGGAAGGGAGAAAAAGATTTCAATAAAATGTTTAATTTTCCATTAAATGTTAATGTACATATTTTTGTACATTTTATAAATTAATCTACATGATGTCCTCAATACATTTAAATATTAAATGCATGTTTTGAGAGAGGTCTGATTTTTTTTTTTTATTTTATTTTATTTTATTTTTTTGGAACTAGAGCTTTAGTTTGGGCCCCTCTTTATAAAAGTATTTCTGTAGAACCAATAATCCAATAAAAGATCATTGTAGAATTAGAGTAACCATCCACTGTCACACATAGTAACATAAACAAAAGTGGAAATGGCAGCCAACAGAATAAAGAGCATTTCAGCTATGTTCATTTCTTGTATGAAACTGTCTCCTATTTGAGAGACTTTTCTCATGAACTCGATCTATTTGAAAATCAGTCACACAGACAGTATATTACTATGTGTGTTAGCAGCATAAATGATGAGCCCATTAGTTTGGAAATTAACACATTTCTGAGGTTTACTCTCTCGATGGTTAAAATAGCACATAACATTCTCTTGAGCCAGGCTGTTCTCTTATTTTCCCCCTTGCAGATCTAAAAGAATTTGTTTAAACTTCACCAGGGCCCAGATCCTCAGTGCTGTTTAGGCACTCAGCTCCCACTGATTTCAATGCAAGTTAGGAGCCTAAATACCTTTTGAGGATTTTGGGCTAAGTGATTAAAATGAGGATGGACTTTGTGATCTTCTGTCAGCAGATAGCGAGACCAAATTACTGTTGTTGTTTTTTTTTTTTCTTGTGATATTTACCTGATCTCTAGCATTGGCATGTTCAAGCTGTTTAAAAATCCTGGGAGACAGCAATGCAATCCGCCTGAAACCCCAGCCCTGTTGTAATTTCTAGAGTATTTTCCTTGTGATGCTTTCTTCATTCTTAAAATTCCTCCCGGTAAATAAAATCTCAAACCCACAATGCCCTTTTTACCAGGCCTGAGGCATGAGAAGACTATTGCAGCACTGCTGACTGCTTGCTGGTTAATCTACTCTGTGCAGGTTGGAGATTGAGCTCCAACCAGTTAAGTATTAATCTTTACCATTGGCTCTGTCTGTTTCTGCATATAGTTTCTGTATAAAATTTCCTCAACCTGTACTCCATACATGTACCAAAGAAATTTCTTTGTGGCAAACACAATAGCAAGTAGTTTTGCATCATGAGTTCTGGCATATGGAAACACAGCCTCTGCCTTGCAGTAGACAAGCTCCTAAACAATCTTTGGATGCATATGCTTGAAGGGTGACCAGCTTGTTGCAATCATAGAAACTGACTACTGATGTGTTACAGAATACTGTCATGTTCCCATGACCACTGCCAAGCTATGCTCTTGAGTCTCTTGAGTAGCAATTGTCTCAGTGGAGCAGTCAAAGTTTCTTCATCTGGGCGGTACTGCACTAGGAATGTAATCCCCAGGATCTTTTGCAATGCCTTAGGTCCTGCAGAGGTTTCATATTAGCTATGACTTCAACCTTACTGTCATCTGGCCAGATTCCCTGTGATGAGACTAGCTTGTGTATTTTGGTGTTTTACCATGAATTGGATTTTATCTGGGTTGAAGTTGGTATTCTGTGCTTGAGCCCTTATCCTCACTTTCTTCAGTATTTGATCATATCCTTCCTTAGTTGGTGCTATCATACCAAATGCTATTATACAGACACCTGCAATATCTCCAAATGTTTCACTAATTCTTTTGTTGAAACACTTCTCCAGTTGACTTTAATCCAAAAGGTAGACAGAGAAACTTGATTCTGCCCCAAGGAGTATTGAAAGTGCACAGTTCATTTGATTCCTTATGTAATGTTACTTGCCAATATCCATCTTTTTAATCGATTATAGTGAATATGCTTTTATCAGCTAGTTGGCATTGGGCATCAGATGAGGAACTGCCCCAATAAGTACTGGTGCTAGAGTAATGCTGCTTCAGATTAGCCTTAATAATATCCCTGGCAGGCAAACAAATCCATATCTTGCTGCTTTTCTTCAGTTATGACTCATCTGTTAACCCATAGATTGGGTGCATTCACTTTGGCTATCAACCTTTTCCTTTTCTAAATGTCTGAGTGCATCTCTGGGTCTGTCACTACAAAGGTTATATTTCTGCAGCCATAGATGACAGGGGTGACTGAGTATGTATATATGTGATGCTTTTCATGGAACACTGCTAGTCTCCTGAAAACGTCTGGGTATTATGCAATCAATTCTTCTTTACTGCTGAGTGCCTTGGTATGCAGCAAACCTATTTTGCATATTAGGCTTAGCTGTGTGCAAACTTCCTAGGCCTGTGTAGAGAATGGAGATAATGGTTGTAGATAATGATGAAGAACTGAAGACTGTCCTTGTCCTTGCTGCTGTTAGTGTGAGTTCTCCTTCAAAGTCCATTTTAGAAAGTTCATCTGCTATAAGCAAAACATCAGACGATTATCTGGATGGGACCTGGTTATATCCTTTTCAAAAAGTGAATTGGTAACACATTAGCTCTAGTTCCAGTATCAAGCTTGAACTTTTTAGGTACATTCTTTATATAAGTGTAGACTACCAAGGTTCTTCTGAATGCTCTGTGCAATGTCTATTACCTTGTGATACTGTTATCTACAAGAAGAGATTGCTCACACTCTAGTTTAGCTAGAGATTTGTGGCTTTACCTTTTTAGTAAGTGTGTTGTTCTGCACACAGAATAGTGCTTTAATTTTCCATGTTTGTTACTTCAAAGTCTGGGCAGACCCTGGTGGGTTTGTCTTACCAGTATGTGCACAGGTCTTGTCTGAGTAACTGGTATGCCTGCTTTGCTCTGGCTCTCAGGTGGTTGGGCCCTGCACATGCTGCTCTGAATAATCTTTTGTGTAACAGCCTGTATGAACTTGTCAATACGTGTCCCAGACATGATTGTTTGTGTTTTCATGGCTTACAGAAATCTTCAGAGCCCCTACTGCTTTTTGCAAGTCCGAATCAAGATTTCTCAACCTTTCCTTTCGTCCTTTATCAGTGACATTGAACGCATCTGAGTATGTTATTTTCAGTAAATCCAAACTCAGTTTCTTGCCTCAGCTCTGTGACATACTTGTCTGTCTGCTCTTCCCCGTAGGTGTGGGTGAGACCAGAAGGGATATCATTCAAACACACTTTCCTAGGCATTGTTAAGACCACACAAAAAGTAAAAGCATCTCTGCTGTAAGAATGTTTTATAAACTTCCAGAGTCTCTTCTTCCACTGTGTACAGTAAAAATGACTACTTTTAAGTCATTATTATTATATCTGTTCCTGAGCTTTCATATAGATGTGGAAGGATTGTTCCCAATTCTCAGCAACATTACCAAGGACAGATGAACGTAGGGGGTGGTTTTCAAACCTGCATATTTGGATATGTTTAATGTGATGTCCTAGTTTAAATGCTTCACATGTGGCTTCATTTCTGTGTACTCACTATGTCAAAGTGCTGTGTACCTTCTGTTTGGTTTCTGCTGATTGTCTTCTCTGCATAGGTGCTGTAGGTGTTACCCCCTGCCTTGAAGTGGTTTCCATTATATACAGGGTTAACAGTTTGGTTCAGTGGTTCTCAGCACCCCCACTACACAAATTATTCCAGCATCACTGTGTCAAACAGTTGGCACCATTTACTGATCCACTGTGCTCCTAAAGGAAAACAGCCATTTCTTCCTTCATGCAGAACGTGGTTACTTCTAACCACATGTCCTGATTTCCAGCATGGCCAGGGAGTCGAGTGTGTTGTCTCTGGAAAATGCTGCAGCCCTTGTACTTCAGGAATCCAGAATGAGTCTAGGGATATAAAGTCTAAATCACACCACTCTTTATTAGATACATAACAAATTGGCTTCTACAGACTGAGCATGCAGATGCTGAGTGTGCCTGCATCATGTGACATCCTTCACAATGCGGGGCTCTATGGTGATTACACGGGACTAATTTTAAAGGGGCAGTACTGCAATATACATGTACCACTGGGATGCCCAGAGCCAGCTAGTGCACACCCTGGCTCTGAGGGATGGGACCAGCCCATCAAGAAAAACATATTTCTGTACCTTCACTCCATAGAACCTCAGCTGAATTTTAACATAGGGTAGCAGAGGTACCAACATCTGTGCTTTCCTATGGATGAATCCACCTGCTTGTGCAGCTATTGTAAAGGCATGAGTTCAATTTATATGCCTCTGCACCCACAAATCTTGTCTTACAAAATTCACATCTACCAAGCACTATTCTTATAATAGGAGCTCCCTTTGAGGACAATACATCCCAAGAAAAAAGGGGCTGGATACTTCAGGAAAATGGAAAAACAATCTAGTGTTTTTTCAACTTTAGGCTGTTGGTTTGGATTAATCCCAGGATAACAATTACCATGTGATAGCTTATTATCCAATCAGTCAATGGTGTCAATCAATTCCCCATAACTGTATCTATATTATAAATGCTGCCCTTACAAACTACCACTACTTACCAACTTTCCTGACAAAAAAAAGTTGGTAGACACACAAATTATAGTGGGTGGAATAGGCATGGACCAAATCTACTCTTTTCAGCCTCTATCAGAGTTTAAGCTTCTGAGTAGCTAACTTTCTGGATTTGTCAGGGTGGATCTTCTCCTGAGTTATAAATTAACAAATTTAAGTAAATATAATAAAAATGACAACCGGGGTAATGTTTTTATATATAAGACACACACTTATTTGGTTTACAATCCTTAATACTGGGCTAGCTACTTTGTGATGCTTAACCTAAAAAATGGAAAGTCCAGCTTGTTTCTGAAAGTCACTACCAGGGGCTGAAACAGATTAATTTCAGCAGTTATTGAACTCTTATTCATAAAGATGAGTGTTTTTCAATTTGCTTCTTTTTTTTTTTAAATGTTTATTCCATCTTCTCCTACTCCTTTCTCTGGCACCAGTTTTCTTTCTCCAGTTTCCAGTCCTATTGTACTCTACATCTGGAATACTCTGGGAATAGCTAGTAAGAGCCTACACCATGGGGGTCATCTAACCCAGGAATCCCTAAAGATTGTTGGATTTAAATGTAGTGGTAGGCTATGGCCCCACAGATTGACCATTGATGTAACTTCAGAATAGGGGAGTCTGAGGGGGAATTGTTGTCAGGAATGGGTTGGGAAGCCCAGAGTAACATATTTGAGATGGCTAGATTAAATATATTTGAAAAATATACTATTATTCCACTGTTAGATATGGGGATGAAGTATCCCTAGTTAAATGTAAGAGCAAGGACTGTGTATTCTATGGAGGCAGCATGCTCAGGGAAGGGTAGAATAATCGATATCATGATCTCCAATGACTTTGTTGCAAACTGAAGAAGCAGTATTAATTAGTTCTTCCCTTTTTCATATAGGCCTTCTCTGTGAGGCAAAGCCACCTCAACATGGTATTTTAGGGTGAAGGAGAGGCAAATGAAGAATTGTAGCAAACTCCTGCAAAAAATGCACCAAACATGGAAAACCACCGCTCAGAATGGATTTTCCTTGTCACATATGATGTACTTGTAGGCTGCTAGCATTCCTCTGCTTTTCATCGACAAGTAGAGGAGAATTATTTTTTAGATGTATAAAATGGAGATTTCTCTGAGATTCTGATTAATAATGTATTTCTAATCTTATCAAATAATTAAGTTAAGAATGAATGTCTGTCTTTTAAGTTTAAAATCTTGAGATTTATGGAAAGTAAAGTAGAAGTCAGTGCTTAGGAAATATAATTAAAAAGGCAATTTTGGTTGGTCTTTGCAATCCTTTTAATCTCCAAATGCAAGACTTCAGCCGCTGTAACTGTAACTCATGAGAACCTTGAAAAGGTCTGAGATTTTGATAGGCCCTGTAGAAAGTTCCTTGGTTCAAGCTCTTGTAATTTTAGAATCCGGTTTTTATTTTTGGTTTAATGGCAAAAAAGCTAAAGCATGTTCCCTCCCGAATAATCAAGACCTGAGGAGCCTACTGATTTGCTGTTCTTCCTCAACCTATTAAGTTTTTATCCTCTTAAAAGAATTTGAGTGGGAATAAGGGCTATAAAGAAAGGATGAAAAATCTGTTAGAGATAACTGAGACACCTTCTAAATATCAGATCACTAAATACTTTGCTTTCATTTTGTTCTGTATTCAGTATCTTCACTGGTGCCATTCTGGAATTAGTAAGAATTTCAGAATATAGCGTCGTGAGTAGAGCTACAGGAAACAGGAAAACATCAAAAAAGAGCTCTCCAACCTGGAGACTCTCATAAATAATCAGACTTCCATACAGACTTCATTAAAATAAGACAGGAGATCTACATTACACACTTCACCTCTCTACAAAGGAAAAAGGACTGTAAGCTGTCTAAAATCCTACCTGCCACATGGGGCCACAACAGTGGTACCCCTAACCCACCCAGCAATATCATCAATCTATCCAACTACACACTCAACCCGGCAGAAGAGTCTGTCTTATCTCGGGGACTCTCTTTCTGCCCTGCCACCCCCACAAACATGATACAGTTCTGCGGTGATCTGGAAGCCTACTTTCACCGTCTCAGATTCAAAGAATATTTTCAAGATAACACTGAACAGCGCACTGATACACAGATACCCTCCCACCAACAGCACACGAAGAACAACTCCACATGGACTCCTCCTGAAGGTCGAAATGACAGTCTGGACCTATACATAGAATGCTTCTGTCGACGTGCACAGGCAGAAATTGTGGAAAAACAACATTGTTTGCCTCAGAACCTCAGTCATGTAGAACGCAATGACATCCACAGCCTCAGAAACCAGCCTGATATTATAATCAAAGAGGCTGATAAAGGAGGTGCTGTTGTCATCATGAACAGGTCTGACTACCAGAAGCAGGCTGCCAGACAACTCTCCAATACCAAATTCTACAGGCCACTTCCCTCAATCCCACTGAGGAATACACTAAGAAACTGCACCATCTACTCAGGACACTCCCTACACTAACACAGGAACAAATCAACATACCCTTAGAGCCCCGACCAGGGTTATTCTATCTACTACCCAAGATCCACAAACCTGGAAATCGTGGATGCCCCATCATCTCGGGCATTGGCACTCAATGAAGGACTGTCTGGATATGTGGACTCTCGACTCAGACCCTACACCACCAGCACTCCCAGCTATCTCCGTAACACGACTGATTTCCTGAGAAAACTACAATGCATTGGTGACCTTCCAGAAAACACCATCCTAGCCACCATGGATGTAGAGGCTCTCTACACAAACATCCCACACACAGATGGAATACAAGCTGTCAGGAACAGTATCTCTGATGATGCCACAGCACAACTGGTTGCTGAGCTCTGTGACTTTATCCTCACACACAACTATTTCAAATTTGATGACAATATATACCTCCAGACCATTGGCACCGCTATGGGCACCCGCATGGCCCCACAATATGCCAACATTTTTATGGCTGACCTGGAACAACGCTTCCTCAGCTCTCGTCCACTCGCGCCCCTTCTCTACCTATGCTACATTGATGACATCTTCATCATCTGGACCCATGGGAAGGAGACTCTGGAAAAATTCCACCATGATTTCAACAGCTTCCACCCCATCATCAACCTCAGCCTGGATCAATCTACACGGGAGGTCCACTTCCTAGACACCCATGGTGCAAATAAGTGATGGTCACATTAACACCATCCTATACCGAAAACCCACCGACAGCTATGCCTACCTTCATGCCTACAGCTTCCATCCCAGACACACCACACGATTGTCTACAGCCAAGCACTGAGGTACAACTGCATCTACTCCAACCCCTCAGACCGAGACCAACACCTACAAAATCTTCACCAAGCTTTCTCAAAACTATGATACCCGCACGAGGAAATAAGGAAACAGATCAACAGAGCCAGACGTATACCCAGAAGCCTCCTACTGCAAGACAAGCCCAAGAAAGAAACCAACAGAACTCACTGGTCATCACATACAGTCCCCAGCTAAAACCTCTCCAACACATCATCAATGATGTACAACCCATCCTGGACAACGATCCCTCGCTTTCACAGGCCTTGGGTGGCAGGCCAGTCCTCACCCACAGACAACCCGTAAACCTGAAGGATATTTTCACCAGTAACTACACACCGCACCATAGTAACTCTAACTCAGGAACCAATCCATGCAACAAACCTTGATGCCAACTCTGCCCACATATCTATACCAGCGACACCATCCCAGGACCTAACCAGATCAGCCACACCATCACTGGTTCATTCACCTGCACGTCCACCAATGTAATATACACCATCATATGCCAGCAATGCCCCTCTGCTATGTACATCGGCCAAACTGGACAGTCCCTACATAAAAGGATAAATGGACACAAATCAGATATTAGGTGTGGCAATATACAAAAACCTGTAGGAGAACACTTCAATCTCCCTGGACACACAGATTTAAAGGTAGCCATCTTACAGCAAAAAAAACTTCAGGACCAGACTTCAAAGAGAAACTGCTGACCTTCAGTTCATCTGCAAATTTGACACCATCAGCTCAGGATTAAACAAAGACTTAATGGCTAGCCAACTACAAAAGCAGTTTCTCCTCCCTTGGTGTTCATACCTCAACTGCTAAAGGGCCTCATCCTCCCTGATTGTACTAACCTCGTTATCTCTAGCCTGACTCACTCTTGCTTGCATATTTATACCTGCCTCTGGAAATTTCCACTACACACATCCGACAAAGTGGGTATTCACCCATGAAAGCTCATGCTCCAATACGTCAGTTAGTCTATAAGGTGCCACAGGACTCTTTGCTTCTTGAGTAAAGCTGAAGTCCAAATGCTTTGTGAAGGTGTCTGTTTTAATGACCATTTTATTAAGAAGCTTTTTGTTCCAGGGATCTTTCTAGAGAAACTTTTTCAGTTGTGTGTAGTTTCTGGTCATACCCAGTAGCTTCATAGTTATTGTACTTATTTGTGATGTGGGAGACCTAAATTCAAGTCCTTGCTCTGCCAAATTTCAGGTCATCTGGGCTTAAAAATTCTGCTTTGAAACAGGGAAGTGACAGCTTGACTCTTAAATACTAAAAAAGTGCTTGTAGTGATGATAGATGTCTAGATGAACTTCAGGTTTGGATAGGAGCCGGCTTTGATTTAATGCAGACAAGACCAAGAATGTTGGTGGGCTAGGGAAGCTACCAAAAAAACCTGACAAATGTATACTGGTGCCCCTTAGTGATGGAATGCAAACACCATTTCTAAGGCAGGATTAACACTTGGGGATGCTGTTAGGTCCTGGGCTACTCCTGGATGTCCAAATAGTGGCTGCAGCCACAAGCACCTTTTTCCATCTGCACTTAGAACAGGTCACACATCTTGCTTTCCTGCAAACATTGCCTCAGTTGTCATTTGTCACCTCAGTTTAGATCACTGTAATATGCTTACTGGGGGACTGCAATTTGGGATCACTCAGAAGCTTAAGATAGTCTAGAATGCTGCACCTTCCTTATTGTGGAGTTGCATGCTGGAAGCACATTGGATCAGTACTTCATATTTTACACTAGCTTTTAATAAACTTCAGGGTAAAATTCCATGTGTTGGCTTTAACCTAAGTGGCCTGGGATCTCGTTACCTGAGAGTTCATATCTCTCCCTTTGACATACTGCCAGAGTTGAGAACAGTAGAGTACTCAAGCTGGAGCTTTGAGTAAATGAGAAGGAATTGTTAGGATGTTCTTTGTGAATGGTCCTGGGTTTTGGAATTTGTTGTCCCACACCCTGGACTCCAGAGTCTAGATCTGTTAACTTGCTTAAGACCAACTTCTCTTTTCTCTAGGGCTGTTGAATCCTCCTCAACAGTCTTGGTAAGATTGTACCACAGAAGTCTTGGTACAATCTTAAGTTGGTGTGGCTGAGGTGGGTATATTTTTGGTTTCTCAGTGGATCCCTCTCTCACTGAAGGGGAGATTTTCATAAGGGCACAAATGTGAAGATGTCTTCTAAGTCCCTTATCTTCCGTTTGAACCTTCTCAACCCCTCTCTCAGCTGCTAATCCATATGCCCAAATCTCCCACCTAGAACTAGGCAAAATTTTTCAGACATAATTTATTCACTGAACTAGTCAGTTTTTGGTTGTCCTGGAAGTGTTAATGAATTTGACAGAATTCTCATGACCTAATTCTCATAACTTTGGGCAAAACAAACAAACTGGGGGTGGAGGGCATTCACAAAATGGCTGGAGGTGGAGGAGGTAATGCCCTTCTCATCACCTTCAACACTTTGTCTAGGGAACTCACCTGGGATGTGGGCCTTGTGAGTTCAGTTCCCCATCTGCTAAAGAGTGGGAATTTGAACTTGGTCTCACCACCTCCTAGGTGAGTCCTTTTAACCAGTAGGTGATAGTCTCAGTGCTCACCTGACATGTGGAAGACCAAATTTAAGAACTGCTCCAATTATTATTTAATTAGTTATACAAAGTAGAACAGTTTCAAGAGAGACTGAGAAGCCCACCCAAGAATAGCTTATAGCCTAGTAGATAGGGCACTCACCTGGGAGAATAGGATACCCAAGTCCATTATGCTGCTCCACATTAGGAAGGGAATTTAAATACAGGAAAGGGGGATTGGATTAGATTTGACCCAAATCTTTAGAATTGACAGTGAACTGAAAAAATGCATTGTAGGAGCAGAGCTGAGCAAACCTTTGAGTGAAGATATCCTCAGACTCACTATCTCATTCTCATCAGCTGCTATTAGATGAACCAAGATCTCTGAACCTGAATGATGAGATTCTCCCAGGCCTACCCACTTTCTCCACTTGCCATGGCCTTTGGTTCTCAAAGGCCCAAGAACTAAGGATCACTGAGGCTTATCTCTTTCAGTTTTTATTTATGAGAAGACACCAGAAGTACACAAGGAATTTTAACTCTCAAATAATATTTCTTATTCATACAAAAAGAGCCCTGAAAAAGAACAATTGAAGTAGATGACAAAAAGTAAAGCTTAGTTGTTAAAAGTGCCACAGCTTTCTAAGCTTTCAGAAAACCTCAACAGTGGTCAAAAATGGAATCAATGTACAATTTTTGTACTTTCTTTTAGTTTAAAGCTATTTAAAAGTTCCACTTTTTAATCAGTGTCTCACACAAGGAAACAATAATGAAGGATATCTAAGTTTTTATATGCTGTCCTTGGGTGTACAATAGTACCTTGTTCTGCATTTGGGCAGTTAATGCAGTAGATGCTTACTGTGGGCACCTAAAAGGGTTTTGGGTGCTCAGATGTGAAATTAGTTGCCCTCAGATGCCCTGGGTCTGGTTCTCTATTCTGTTACAGTGGATTTACACTGGCATAACTGCATAACTTGTATGGATACAACTGGTAATGGAGTGGAGCATCAGGACCATATTTTACCTCAAGGGCCCATTTTGGAAAAGTGCTCTTCTGTTAAATTGCCATTAAATAACTTGAATGCTTCTCCAAGGAAGCATTTAGCTCTGAGGAAGTTGCATTTTAGTGCTCTCTGGCAACTAATTAGTTAATAATCAACTCTTCATTGAATACACATGTACAATTTTATATAACTGGATAACCTATAACTATGGATGTAACAAAGACTATACAAAATGAAGTCCTGGACTGCTACTATACATCACCCCTACAACACATCTCTATTGCTCTCAGACACCTCCTGTTTGCACATCTGTATCTTCCTTTAAATAAGAGACAGTTTTCCTATATCACAGGAAATCTTCTCTTGTTTGACTTCTGTGGTACAATCTCTGCCACGTCAATAAACCAAACTTATTTTCCCCAACCTCCTAAGCATTAGTCTCTTTCTGTAACTATTTTGCAAAATGCATTTTTAAGATACCTTGGTGCCAATGAAAATATAGAAAATACTGATCCACAATTCTCCAAACACTTACTTATGTAGGTAACTTTACATCCAGGTAACTTTCCATGGCATTTGAAAATATTTCACCAAATTGTTAGAAAATCATCACCCTGATCCCCACACTGCCAGCACACGTTGTCCAGGAAACAATATTTGAACAATAATTCAGGAATAAAATTAATTTGTATGATCTAAAATTGTACTTTTCGAGTCACCAGAAAATCTTGCAGTAATTGTGACCAGACTCTCATCAAAGTATTCACATAGCTCACATTCCCATCTATCATTGAGAGACCAGAATGCACCAAGAGGATGAGTCCTAGCATAACACTGCATACAATTTTGAGAATGAGGATGCGAGTTTAATATGGGAAAATCTTTAGGATAGGACTTTGGAACACTAGGCAAGCAGGAATTACACTTTTCACATGGGTTTCAAAACTCATCAGATGGCCAACTCTTAGATGTGTCTAGCTGAGGAAGTACTGTGCAAATGATAACATGGTCTTGTGATAGGTCATACAACCAGCATACTGGGCAACACAGTTTTAAGGAAGTATTGTGGGCTTAGGCAGCCCTGCCCGCCACACATGTGAGAGATGAAGAGGTGATCTTAAAATGAGAAATCAGAACACAGTGATTTCCAGGCTTCAGTTCCTGGAGAGAGGGCTGGCTGAAGGCAAGAGCTCTTCAAAAACCACTTCCTGACAGACCATCCCTGAAGGAAGGAAGGGCCTGACACACCCTTGGTAGGACTATTTCTCCATATTGGCCTATGGGCTCATAGATTAATAGAATTAAGGATTCCTTTGTGTTCATTTCTTATGTTCCTTGCCAACCCCAGAAGGGATGGACTGTCTGGGGCTCAGCTGGAGAGCTGAGCCTTTTACAACTGGGCTGTCATGGTGGAAAACCCAGACATTGCAAAGCAGATGTCCAGGTGAGTGCAGAGGCCTAGGCCAGGGGAAGGAACTCAGTGACAATGTGTTGGAGAATGCAGGCATGATCTGCCCATCCCTGAAGAAGGAGGCTTGAGTGACCTGAACTGCTGAACATCCTAGGTTTAAGGATATAGGTTGATAAGATGACAACATGGATCTGGAATGTCTTCTAAAATGAATGACCGAGAACCAACAGCTCCAGATGCAGCAGCTCTTGGAGAAGATAACTTCTCACCAGCAACAGCTGCTCTGGGATGTAGCAGTACAACAGCAGGAACAGTAGCAATAGTTGGATCCCTGGGGTCTCCCCTCCAGCTCTGGTGACTTGCACTCATGAGACTCCATGAAAGTGGCCTTGAGGACAACACAGAGGCTTTTATTTCCATTTGTTCAAACACCACAATGGCAGCCTAGTAACCATCTGAGCAGTGGGATGTCTTGTTAGCAGTTTACCAAACCAGGCCTGCACAGATTGCGAACCAAGGACTGGATGCAGTGGCAGAGCAAGACTATATCCTGATGAAAGTGGCTATACTGCACTACCTTGATACCATGGAAGAGACCCTTCAACAGCAGTTCCATGAGGAAAAATATCCCAGTGGCCCAGAAATTGAGGGACTTGTGTTTACAATTATTAAAATGGGAGACCTGGACTGAAGTCCAGGTTTCTGAGCTCATCTTGGACGAGAAGTTCATCCACATATTCCTGGCTGGGGATGGTAACTGGGTACTTGAACTGTGACCAGAGACCCTAGTCAACACAGTCCAGCTTATAGAGAACTATGTGGTTGCAGAAATGGTTTTGTTGATGTAGCATGAGATCCTACATGAGACAAAAGGGGGGTGGGGGAGTGTCTCTAGAGTTTGAAAGAAAACCTACCTGGGAGGATTGGAGGCCTAATGACACTGTTCTGGTCTCAGAGGCACCATAAAACCTGGGCTAGTTCTCATGATAAAATCCAACACCCTAGGCCTGAGTCTGTAGCCTCCAGGGAGCAGGAACAGACAGACTATGTAAGGAAAGTCTACCTCAATCATAAGGCTCAGGGCTGGAAATCACTTGGTAAGCATTTGGTTTTCATATCGGTGCCCAGGACACTTGTATTGAGAATGGCCCTCTATGGAGCATGGTTAGGGACAATGTAAATGGTAGAAATTTAAGCCTGTAAGCTAACAATGGCTAAAATAACTGTCTCCATCTGTATGAATGGGACAGAAATGATAGGCCTGATGGATCCTGGTTGTAGTCAGGCCCCAGAGGAAACTATTTTCTTAGTGTATTCACAGGGGCATTAAGCCCTATCCTAATGTGCTGATCAAATTGATTGTAGGTGTCAGGAATCAGGACCTGTAGTAGAACCAGTCTCCAGGCAACCTAATGAGCACAGTTGGCCTGTAGTAGGCTGCCTGATTGGTTGGAAAGCAGCAGACCAGCTCTTAAGCCTAGCAGCAGCTCAAGACTAGTCTACCCATTTTCTTGGGATGGGCCGGGGAGTGTTTCTCAGAAGTACTGAATGAGGTTGAGACTGATCCATAGCCCATCGAGAGGCAATCTCAGGATGCTCTGGGAGACAGCTCAGACCTCTGGCCACTAGCAGGTGTAGGCAATGAGCTGAGCCCTGGAGAGAAGATATCTGGTTAAGGGGAAATTCCCCCAAAAGCTCTATCTAATGATGAAATGATAGTGGGCCCTCTACAAGAGGATGGCATACTAACTAGAGGAACCAACTTTGTCAGAGATTAAAGGGAGGATGAAATCTTGAGTCAGGTCTATGACCAATTGTCAGTGGTCAGCAGGGAGGTGATAGACCAACACTGAGCAGAACAGTGTTGCTGACTTGAGTTCCAGGCAAAGCAACTCTAATTGTTGGTATCACCATGAGGTTATGCAGTTGGCACATACTGTCCCCTCTTCAGGCAGCCTCAGCTATGAGAAGACCCCAGACAGGATTCTGGGTTGCTTCTACTGATCCAGGATCCACTAAGAGGTCAAAGACTTTTGCTGCTCCTGGCCTTTAGGGGCAATGAGCTGTCACTTAGGAGTGGCCAGAGCTCCTCTAGTCCCTCCCCTGGTGGTGGGCATTCAATTTGAAAGAATAGGCATGGAGCTGCACAGATCCTTCAAAAAGAGATATAGGTGTGTATTAATCGTACATGATTACACCACCCAATATCTGGAGGCAATCCCACTGCACTCCCCAAAGCAAAGGCCATTGCAGCACAGCTGCTAAAGATCTTTGTCATAGTCAGAGTGCCTAAGGAGACCCTAACCAGTCATGGCACCAACTTTATGTCCCATCTGATGAAAGACCTATTTGATCAATTAAAAATGAAGAGCACACAAATGTCCTATAATCTTCAGATTGATGGTCTGGTCCAATGGTTCAAGCAGACCCTGAAAATTGTTAAAGTTTATTGTTGCATATCCCAGCCACTGGGATCATCTGATCCCTCCTGTTTTATTTGCCATTTGGGAGGTCCCCTAATAATCTACTGGAATTTTCCTTGTTCAAACTTTTATACTGGAGACAACCCGAAAGTGTGCTGGACCTTGCCTATGAGGTGTGGAGGAACAGACTCCTAGTACACAGTATGTACTGAAGGTCTGGGAGAAGTTTGAAATGCTGGGGGAGTTTGCAAAGAAAACCTCCTTTAGTGCTCAATAGACCCCTATAACAAAGGGGGACACGTGCATATTTAAACCTGGGGATTAAGAACGTGTCCTATTCCCCAGTATAGAGTTCAATTTACTGGTCAAGTGATAAGGATTGTATATTGTAAATCAGGGTTGGGCTAGTTAATTGTGAAATAAGACAACCTGACAAAGGAAGACAATACATGCCTACCATATTTCCTTCCTGGAAGAATTGTAAGGACTTGTTTATCTCTCCTGATTTGCTGAAGCCAGAATTGGGACCCAAGTGTCCCCCTCCCAGAACCATGAACCTGTACAGTTGGGGAGAGATCTTCTGACTGAAGCAAAGGGCCCCAGTAAGACAATTAGTGAATAACATTTCTGCAGTATTTTCATCTTGGTGGGACAAACACATCTAATTCAACATCATGCCCAAATAGATATGGGGCAATGCATATAGGAGACCACCCATCTGCTTCCAAAAAATGTATGCTGCAACAAAAGAGGAACTCCACACCAGTTCTTGAGTTAAAGTTCATAGAAGAATCTCACAGTGATTGGCAGAATCCAATTGTACTAGTTCCTAAACTAGATGGCAGTATCTGGTTCTGCATACACTTTAGAAAGGGGAATATTCTCTCTAAATCTGATGCATACCCTATGCCCTGAGTGGATGAACTATGGGACCATCTGTGTGAGGCCTAATATTAGACCTGACAAAGGGAAACTGGCAGATCCTACTCACACTGGAATCACCACTCCATTTGACTGATGTCAATTTAGGACTATGCACTTTGGCCTCCATGGGGCGCTAGTGATGTCCCAACAGCTCCTGGACCAAGTCCTCTCACCACATGTCCCATATCCTGCAGCCTATTTGGATGATGTGGTTGTATGTAGCCAGAACTGGAATGCTCACCTAAACAGGTCACAGCTGTCCTCTGATCTCTATGGGAGGCTGGCCTAACTACAAATCTGGCAAAATGTGAAAGTGGAAAGGAAAAGACCAGCTAGGATATACTTTGGTGAAAGGACAGGTCTGGTGCCCAGTGAATGAAGTCCAGGCCTTAAAAGCCTGCCCAGCCCCAGTAATGACGACAAAGCTGTAGAGGTCTTTGTGACTAGTGGGTTATTACTGCTGGCTTTTGCCAGTGTTTTCTGTCATAGTTCCCCTTACAGACCTGATTAAGGACAGCAGTCCTAGGAAAGATTGCTGCTCCAAAACCTGCAATAAGACATTCCAGGAGTATAAAGACCACATGTGCAAAAAGTCTGTCCTGTTCAGCCCATATTTTTCAAAAGAATTTTATTTTGCAGGTTAGTGCTTCAGAAGCAGGTCTGGGAGTAGTGTTATCCCAGGAGGTAAATGGAGAAAGACATTGACTGCTATATTTTAGCTGCAAGCTGTTCCCTTGGGAGTTGGCCTGGTCGAGAAATGGACTATGGATTCTCTCAGATGTTACCTCCTGAGAAACTCGTTCAAACGGGTCACCAATCATACCCTTTTGAGGAGGCTAAATGCCATAAAAAAGACAAGCCCCTGGCTTATGTATTGTACCTGTATCTCTAGCCCAGGGCTTTTCAAACTGGGCGTCGGGACTCCTCAGGGGGGCGTGAGGTTATTACATAGGTGGTCATGAGTTATTACATGGTTTAAATATATAAACAAGAGTTTTTAATTTATAAGGGGGGCCACACTCAGAAGCTTGCTATGTGAAAGGGATCACCAGTAAAAAAAGTTTGAGCACCACTGCTCTAGCCATACACTTTCCAAGTACAACATAGGGCTGGAAAGGCTCATCAGAATATCAGAATGCTATTTTTTTTAAACCAGGGAAGTGAGCGACCAGACAGCTGTCTTCAGTCCTCCAGATAGCATCTTGAGGAGGATGGTGTGCGATGGGATATACAACCCTCACACTGGGCAACACAATGTTAACAAGACATTGTGGGCTCAGTTGGCCCTAGGGTGACCAGATGTCCCGATTTTATGGGGACAGTCCCGATTTTGGGGTCTTTTTCTTATATGGGCTCCTATTACCCCCCCCCCACCCCATCCCAATTTTTCACATTTGCTGTCTGGTCACCCTAGTTGGCCCTGCCCCACCACACCTGTGAGAGATGTCAGACTTGGAGGCAGGAGTTTAAAAAGGGGAAACACAGTATAGTTGGCATGAACTCCTTGGATGACTGCTGCCTGAAGGGCCATCTTTGAAGGAAAGCAGGGGCCTGATGCTCATACATCTTTGATGGGATTATTTATCCATATTTAGCCTGTGAGCCTAGTTGGGATCATTGCTTAACAGAAGACCTCTGAAAGAAGACAGCCTTAGCACACCTGTAGGACAATTCCTTTGTGTTCATCTCTTTTTTGGTTTATTACCAACCCCAGAAGAGGTGGACTGTCTGGGGCTCAGCTGGAAGGCTGAGGCTTTTACAACTGTACTAGCCAGATCAGGATGTAGCAGAGAAGAGGCCTGAGTGAGTGCGGAGGCCTATGTTAGGGGGGTGCCATGGGGAAGGGACTCAATGACGGTGCTCTAAATGCTTTCCTAGCTAACAGAGGTTTAAACAAAGAAAATCTTTAGTAAGGTAAAGTGATCAGCAAAGCACTGTATATCACTGATATTGCTCCTCAAAGCAAACTTGTGCCATTAAATTTATCTGCTATATTGTGTTATATATAGCAACATTTCATTTCATCATGTCAGTAAGTCTGCATTGCCATTACACTGTCAAACATATTAGTGTTCTACAGAAGCATTTAAGGCATAACACTGCAGCAGGGTGCACTGCTTTTTGGTGATTGGGTGTATAAAGCAACCCTACAAGCCTTTTTGACAGCATTTGTCTTTGCACCTCAAATGCAAGAGTAAAACGATTTGATGCACTGTGTCTTGTTATGTCTGCTTCTGTCAACATGTGGCATTGTGTGGCTCCAAATAATGTGATGTGAGCTGTGACATATTTTTGAGACTTAAAAATGCTTTTTGAAGTCTGCATAATGACAGATGGCGTAAAAGGGCTTGCTTTTGCTCCTTTCATGTATTCTTACTATATGACTTATGTAATATCACTGTTAAAATAAAACAGTCACAAAAATAAGATTATGGGTGGGGGGAAAAGGAGAGACTGTGCCCCTATACTCCAAATATGAAGTAATTAGAACAGAAGACATAGGTGCATCTGTAAAAGAATCTTTAAGTGAGACACAGTACCCTTTCACATCTAAAGGCAGTCCATTCTTCATGTCTACTGCTGAGGAGAGAGCAAGGTAGTGAAAAATAGGTACTGTGATGGAGTGCTGCACTCCAGCACACACCCTTATGCCCCAGCAGGTGCATTACATTCAGTACCCCTTCAGCCTCTTTCAATCAGTTACCCAGATAAATTTGTTCAATACATGGTGTCTGATTAATTAAGTCTTTGCACAAAGTGCAACTCATCTTGTTAGTTGCCTAAGTTCACCCTACACTGGGTCCCTACAAGTCCTGGTCAACTCTCACCCCTGTTCAGAGGACCAGCAGCTGTCTTCCTGAAGTGGAATGGTACTCAATAATGGTCACTGTCTGAAAATAGGAGTTGTGAGAGCTGGATTGTAAATTAGCCAGTCCCTTTCTCTCTCAAACTATGACTCCCCAACTTCTCTCCTGGAACAGAGTATACATAAATTAAATGTAGTCTAGATGACATTGCTATAAGGTGGGTGCATAACTGGTTGAAAGACCATACTAAAAGAGGAGTTATCAATGGTTTGCTGTCACAGTGGGAAGGCATACTTCGTGGAGCACTGCAGGGATATGTCCTGGGTCCAGTACTAGTGAATATTTTCATTAATGACTTGAAGAATGGAATGAAGAATGTACTTATAAAATGTGTAGATGACACCAACCTGATGAAGAGGCAAGTCTATGTGATTGGGGACTCCCTACTAAAGAGAACAGACAGGCCTGTCACCAGAGCTGATCCAGATAACAGAAGAGTGTATTGTCTGCCACGGGGTGTGAATCTTAGGCTGAAAAGAGTCCTAATTGGAGCAGGAAAGAATGCACTGATTGTCCTTCATGTGGGAACAAATGATACTACTCAATTCTCATTGGAATGCATCAAGGAAGACTACGCCAGACTGGGAAAGATGCTTAACAAAATAGATGCCCAGGTGATTTTCAGTGTGATTCTACCTGTCCCTAGAGGAGGAGTGCAAAACCAAGACAAAATTGATGATGATCAGGCAATGCTGCTATAATGAGGGCTTTGGGATATTTGATCACTGCAAGGCATTCAGAGGTAGATGAGTGGTCTCATGGGGTGGACTCCACCTGAGCAGGGAGGGAAATAGACACCTGGCATGGAGGTTGGCACAACTGATTAAAAGAGCTTTAAAGCTAAATTCAGGGAGACAACTGTGAGATGCTCATGTAATCTCCATGCCTGATTCTAATAGTGAGAAGGAAGAAAACCAAGTAAGAGGATATAGCAATGGAGAAAGGAACAACAGAGGATACGAGAATGGACAACAAGAAGAAAGACCGTGCCAATACTAATGACCATTAGTCAGGTAGGTAATATTGGCAGTAAAATAACTGCACTGGGTGAGGAATCTGGGTGAAACCAAGCAGGAAGAACCAATATAAGGAGTCTGGGTAACAAAATGGAGGAATGTAGCGGGGTGGTCACCTGCTCCTGCCCTGAAGGGCTTGAAATCAGCCCTAGGAGAGGGCTGAGGCTGCGAGAGGGCTGCTGCTAGGAAAGCAGCAAGCCTTGGCTGATTGGGGAAGCAGCCGCAGCTGGGCCACACCCCAATCAGGTCACAGCTAGCCTGTATAAAAAGGCTGGGAGCCAGGAGCTTAGCAGTCTCTCTCTACGTTCAGGGAGAGAAGGGCCTAACTGCAGGGAGCTTAACCAAGTGCCTAGAGTGGAGCAGGGCTGGGGAAAGGCCAAGGGAGTTGGGGAGCTCCAGCCTAGGAAAGACCCAGGCTGCAGGTCTAGGGTAAGGCCAAAGGGGCACTTAGGTTGCAGGAGGCAGCCCATGGGTAGCCAGAGGGTAGCCAGAGGCAGCAGGTCCAAACCCCTTTGCCTGTGATGAGTGGCTTATACTTCAGTCTGCCCCAGTGAACAGAGGCTAGATGGAGACTGGGCAGTAGCCAAGACTGAGGCGAAGTGGGGATAGTGGGTGGGGGTTCCCCTGGGAGGGGGAGATCCAAAGCTGTGAGGGGTTATTGCCAGGGGGCAAGAACCGAGACAACAGGGCGCCAGGTCTAGGAGGGACATGGGGGCCAAGTGGTAGCAGGACACTGGCCTGCAGAGGGCGCTCCAACAGCTGGAGAGCTAATTTCCGGAAACGACCAGCAGGAGGTGCTACAGGGGTGAGTCCCGCAGGTTTACAAGGAACTACAAATCCTGATTCAGGAAGTGAAACAAGATATTATAGGGATAATGGAAATATGGTGGAATAAGACTCATGACTGGCATACACGTAGTGAAGAATAAGTGCTGGTCAGGAAAGACAGGAATAAAAGAAAAGATGGTAGAGTAGCATTGCATATGAATTATGAGGTAGACTGTAAAGAAATTAGAAGTAATGGAATAGCTAAAATGGAACCTGTCAGGGCCAAAATCACTTTAGGGAAGAAAGATTCCACTGCAACAGTGGTTGGGGTTTGCTACAGATCACCAGGATCCAATTTGGGTATGGATAGCGATGGCTTTAATGGAATAAATACTAATGGGATTTGTGTGATTAGGGGAGACTTAAATTTCCCAGATCTAGATTGGAGGCCAAGTGCTTCTAATAATTGTAAGATCCAAAGATATTCCTGGATGTGATAACTGATAGATTGCTGACTATTTGGTGAAGAAGAAAAACAACAAGAGGTGATGCCATTTTAGATTTACTATAGGTAAGTAGCAAGGACCTCATAGAAGGGAACTGGTTGTAGAAGGCAACCTGGGTTTGAGTGATCACAAATTAATTCAGTTTAAACTAAATGGAAGGATAAATAAAAATCAGTCTGCAACTAGGATCCCTGATTTCAAAAGGCCAAACTTCAAAAAAACTAAGGGAATTAGTTACAGAAGTGGACTGGAGTGAAGAACTCCAGGATCTGAATGTAGAGGAGGCCTGGCATTACTTAATTTCTGCAACTTTGACTTAATCTGAAGCTTGCATCCTAAACAGGGGCAGAAATCATAGGGAAGGATTGCAGACCAAACTGAATGAGCAAGCATCTCAAAGAAGTTAAGAGAGAGCCCACAAGGAAGAGATTTAGCTGCAAGGAAGGCTATCTCTTGGAGATCATAAAATGTAGGGGAAAAGTGAGAAATGCCAAAAGTGAGAGTTAGACCTTGCAAACGAAATAAAAACCAATAGTAAAAGGTTATTTAGCCCTATAAAGAAAAGAATTGGGATCACTGACAATGGCGTGGAGATTAAAAGTAATCTACATATAGCCTAATACTTTGCCTGAGCCTTTTCCTCAGTTTTTAATAAGAGAATGAAGTGCAATGGCAGGGTGGAAAATGGGAATGAAGATATGAAAATAACACATCTGAGGTGGAAGTCCAATTCAAATAGCTTAATGGGACTAAATTGAGAGGGAAAGGCAGGGGTGAAAAGTCTCAATTCAATAACATTAAAGGAACTGGCACATGAAACTGTAAGCCTACTGGTCAGGGATGGTGTAAATTTACTTGGTCCTGCCTCAGCGTCAAGGGCTGGATTAGATGACCTCTCATTGGCCTTCCTGCCCTCTATGGTTCTAGTAAATGGTCTCTCTCTCTCTCTCTCCTTAATGCAAGAGCCCCAGCCCTCCTCTGGGAGCTGGGTAATTGAAGCAGTTATCTCTCTCCTTAAGATAGGAGTCCTTGGCTTTTCTCCTTATTCCTAGGCGCGTGCGTGTGTGTGTTTCTCTATAAAATATATACCAGACTTTCAAAATCTTGACGGGCTGTGCTACATGATGCAGAGTTGTTGACGCTTAGGCACCACTACCCTTAAGGGGCAGACTACCCCATCACTGATACTAAGCTGACAAATTTTCAGAGAAGCCTCCTAAACTACAAGTATCCAAAAGTGGCTCAGACAAACTGGCTTTTGTGCATAAAGCAAATAATTGTGGAGGAAAGATGGACCAAGGCATGAGGCTGGGACTCAAGAAGGGAGTTCATTCTCTGGCTGTGCAATAGATTTCCTGGGTGAATTTGGACAAGACGTTTAACCTCTGTGCCTCAGCTCTCCATTTGTGAAATGGAAATAAAATGTCCCTAGCACTCAGAGATGTGGGGAGGATAAATCTGTAAATATTTAAAAGCTGGCCAGATAAGTCAGACATAAGTCATTTAAATAACTAAATAGCTAATGTGCCCTTTGTGCAAAATATAGTGTATGCATTAAAAAGGGAGGGTTTTTTATAAGTTTTGCAAACCGCTTAAGAGGCTTATTTGAAAAGTCCTACCATGTGGTGTCTTATTTTATATATAATAGTTATTCTGGAAGATGCCAATGGCTGCCATCACATGCATCTTTGAGCCAATGATTACTATAGATCTTCTTAGAGCCAGTGGTTGAGCCAAGCACTCTTTTGGGGTCAGTGGAAGGTGGAGTTAAGGACTTTAATATATTAGACATCTGGAAACAATGGAGGGGACTGGCCAAGGCAATGGGGTGCAGAACAAGTCAGGGTTAAACAACATGATCTGAGGGCTTTGTGTGGTGGCAAATGCAAGGTCTAGAAATTTGAGTTTGCAAGCTGTCAATGTTAGAGGCGAGATGCAGTTGTGAGGGGGATCCTAAGAAGAAGCAGAGAAATGGAGCTTCTTGAGCACACAGCTTGCAGGCATGGCATTGGGGGGATTTCAGAGAAACAGCATTTTGTGTATAATCCAAATAATCAAGTTTTCACTAGGAATATACCTGACTTGTATAAGTGATTTCTTCTCCTAAAAGAAACAACCCTGCAAGGTCTCTAATATTAGGTAACAAGCCAGGCCAAAGGGCCAACAACTTTTTTTTTTTTTTAAATATTCGAAGAGCACCATGGTCTTTCACTCTGAATTACTTTCATTTTAGATTATGGAAAACAAAAAATAATAAATATAAAATCTTACAGAGAAGTGTGTGTATCTTCTCTCCATAAAAACAACGAGGAGTCCAGTGGCATCTTAAAGACTAACTGATTTATTTGGACATAAGCTTTCGTGGGTAAAAAAATACACTTTTCCAGCTGCATGGAGAATAAGTGGGTTTTTTACCCACGAAAGCTTATGCCCAAATAAATCTGTTAGTCTTTAAAGTGCCACCGGACTCCTTGTTGTTTTTGTGGATACAGACTAACACTACCCCTGTGATACTTCTCTCCATAGGTCACTGCGATTCTGAAAACAAAATTGCTGTTGTTGTTGGAAATGTAAAGCTGCAGTACACATACACAAGAGGTGTTACATTTTCATAGTTACTAGCAGTTATGTGTGTAAACATTTTAAAAATTGGGCTGCCAGGAAAGAAATCCACCACATCCCAGGTCACATGTCCTTGCACGGAAAAGAGGTAAAGGTGGGGGGAATCTGCTAATTTGTTTTCCGCTTCAACAATATGCTTTCTCATAACCATAGCCAAGACAGAATGTGATACCACTTAGCAAAAAACTTCAAAATGTTTAAATTATAAAATAAAATGCACATGGGAATAGCGCATCTGTAATTTGAAGTGGAAATTGGGGCAAAGGTTTTTATGAGCCCCAGCAATGGCCAGTAGGAATGATTAGCATTTTAAGGGGAAGCCCATCAGACAGGCATATGAACCCAGCATTCCCTTCATTATGATGACAGAATATTCAAAATATTAACATGAGTCTTCTCATCCACTTCCAGCACCTCACTGTTACATTGGAAAATCAAAGACCTGATTGATGCCCTGCAAGTGTAAAGTGGGTTTAAATGCCATCATTCTGATTTGGTAGTGTCTGATGTCCACTTTGCACTGCTGCAAATAACAACACAAGGTATAGGGCAATGGAGACTCAGGACCAATATTTATAGGTTTTTGTTTATGTTTTTGTAAAGACAACATTTGATCCAATTCACTACTGCTTTACTACATTTTTTTTTTACTTGTTCGATTTCACTGCAATCAATGGAGTTACAGTGGTGTAAATCTGGAACAATATAATGATGAGCCAGGCCCACTCTCTCTTAACTTTGAGAGCAATTGAGATGTCTCTACTAAAGAGTGGATAAGTCTTCAACTGTAATTGTACACTATAAAACAACATTTTCTTCCAATCTTACACTATCACTGTTATGAGTGTGGTATAAATGTCTGGATTGGAATAAAATAGAATCTGAGTCTCTCTAGGCACTGAAAATAAAAAGTGGGTGTTTTTTTCTAAAGGTAAAGAATATCCTAATATAACTTTGTGTTATTACCAGAAGATAAGGTCAAAAATGACATTCTTTTCTGTAGATGGGTGGAATAACTTGGGAGCTCAGAAACCAGTATGGCTCATCATGGAAGAGAAATGAAAGAAGCAGGGGGTATGGCAGGTGGAATTGCAGCTGAAACAAAAACCTTTGAGTGAAACATGTTGATGCCAGAATCCAGATGTCTCTTCCTTTGATCTTATTATAATCATAAAACTTGACTAAGATATAAAATTTCATGAAATGGCCTCTTGTAAGCAATGGTACAGACAACAGGCTGAAAGCTGATGGAAATATATCCGTCATTGAGAAGATAAAAGTTAGAAAACAAAGCCTTCTCCCAGAAGCAAGAATGCAGGTTCTCTGTGTTGCACTAAAACATAACACTTTTTGAAGAATGTTATACAATGGGAACTAAAACGATGGTCCCTCCTACTCACCATGAACAACCGAAGAAATTGGCTGCTGACACTTTTGATGCCATATCAACTATATAGACTGTATATGTCAAAATATTTTTAAAGACATAGATAGATCTAGGATAGGTTGTCCCCATGCTTTCTGAAGTTGCGATTTAGTGAACCATTTATGGCCAAACCCTGAACTGAACTACAAGAAACTAAAAAATAACTATATAGCACGTCTCATTTTTAATATAGTCATACTTAGCAATACGAATTGCAAGAGAGGAAATTGGGAAACCAGTAAAAATGTGGCCAAGTTACAAGATTTGATATGTTTCAACTCCTTCTTTTTCCTCCCCACCTTCCCCCACTTGACTATTGACCAAATAATTCTTTTGCATTTTCCCCCTTTTGCATTTTCTTTGCCTGACCCAAATTCTTCTGGTCTGTCTTATATCAGTTTTATAATGCTGTAACTTCACTGGATTCAGTGGAGTTCTCATGATTAACACAGGTATAATAGAGATCAAAACAGGCCTATGGACTTTACAGAGCTTCATATTGTGATAGTGGTATAGTGATAGAGATCCTAATCAAGAATCAAGGTCCCATTGGGCTAGGTATTGTATACACACACCTACACCCTGAAAAGACAGTGACCTTTCATAATCTATATAGCACTGAGCTGAAGTGAATTAAGTGAGCAACAGAGGGAATACTTTGGACCAGAGTGTCAAGGCAGAAAGAAGCAACCTTCCCCATCATATTCTTTGTCCAATATTTCATGTTTACTTTCATCAGTGTCAGCATATCACTTGTGGGCACACTTCACCAATGTGCTCCCAGAGTTATTTATGTACTACATTTACGTTTGCCATGTCTTTTATTTAAGGATGCTTCTAAAAACATTTTTTATAAACTTGGCATGGGTCATCATTCATCTTTGTTATATGGACAGTGTACTAGTTACTTGGCAGCCAATACATGATTTACTGGAAGAGTGCTCTCAATGCCTGCAGCACCTGTTCCTCAAAATTGTTTGAAGTGGGAGTGATTTCCTGTTTGAGAGTCATGTATATTGTTTTGATTATGTTTTTTGTAAATATTTTGTTACTTAATATGGAGAGCACAGGACCCCAGTGAAATCACAGATGGGGAGGGGCTGTGCTACCAACCAAATGACAAACATAAATCAGTGTTATTGAATACAGAAATCTGGGATTTGATTTAAAATGTGCTTAAGGCTTTGTCTTGTCAAGCTGTATATTTGGAGATTGAATGACTTCTCTATTTTGTTTTATTTTTCACTCCCTATCTTTATATGTGCACCAGTCAATTTATTGTATATTTGTATTCTTTTGTTCATCCTATGCCACGGTGGATGAATTACCAGTATGTATTGATGAATTTTGGCAGCAATTGGGTAACATTTATCAGAATACTATATACTGTATGTTGGACATTTCTTTTGCTATTGTACATATTTTTTGTGGGCTGTATTTATATTGACTTAAGTTCTGAGAAGCTCTTATGTATCTTAGAAGTTAGAGATGGAAAACAACTGTTAGGTAATCTAGTTGATTTCCAAGGCACATGCAAATATGCAGTATGTATATCCTCCAGTACGTTGTCCAACATAATTTATATGATTCATCTGATAGGACTTCTTTGGGAGATTATTCCATAGTCAGACCTAATGTTAAAAGATTTCTCTTGGCGTGCAATTTAAATTTACCTTTGGTCACTCTTGGCCCAGAGCTCTTAGCAATATACAATCCGGATATCTACAAATTAGAATCCTAACTTCCTAGAACTCTATCATTCCCTGAATTGGGACATCGGGGAGAGGACTCTTCATATGGATATGACCATACTCAGTATAAATGGAGTGGGGTGCTGTTCATCTCAGCACTGCTGTGGATCTGTGGTTAGCAGTGAGTGAACTCAAGAAAGACCTAGAAAGGGGCAGGGAAGTATATCATACTCCTTGGCTCTTACAGTCTGGCACAAACATAATGTCACCTCAGGTTGCCATTCATGGGGAGACCTTGTGCTTCAGTACTTCATTGAATATAGATGGTCTGAAACATGTGCTTGAGTGTGTTGATGCGTTGGAACCTTGATGGGTAGATCATGGATCAGCTATCAAAATTTTGAATGCCTCTTTGAATTGGACACTCCCATCTTTTACCTACCTCTTACAGCTGCAGATATTGTTTTCCTACTGAGATGCCTTTAAAGTATTTGTGTTAAAATATTCCAAGAGCATGAAATGTGCCTGAATGCACATAAAAGTTGTATCTACAATCAACACTGTTGCTTTATCTAGTATTTTCTCATTTTTGTCAAACATGATATTTTCCAGGTAAAGGTTTCTTAGAATTTATGTTGACAGTGGAGAGGAGGAGGAAGGATTATATATCAGATGCTTAAAAGGAGGAAAAACTTTCTGAATGTTTGATTCAAACACCCCATTTCCTAAAGAAACATATAGATTTTTGTAATAAATATGCCTTGGATCCAGCCCAGTATAATTCTATTGACTTCAGTGCATTACAAAGTTTTTTCCAGTTACATTCTTCTTTTTATTTCTTTTCCCTTTTAGACATATTTCCTCTCAATAAGAAATGAAACAGATCTTCAAGAAGGAAACAAAATATGATGCCTTGCTTTCCATATAACAATTCTTATCTTGTGTGCTAATCTTGGGGATGATCCATCTGTGCTTTATTTTACAGCAACATTATTTAAATGTTCACATAGCCCCCTTGTGACAGGAACACACAGAATAATTATTGGCTATTTATTTTCTTTTAAACCCTTTCACTATATGCATATTCTGTAGTAACTGTTAAAGAGTCAAGTATTTTCTAACACATAGTGGTATCTGGGACTATACTGTACTTAGAATAGGAGATTTCTAAGGCAATTGTGTCTAATGGTTGGCAAATGTTGACTAACATAATATCCTCTGTTATGTGCATTAATTATGAGATTCTGCCAGTTCTTGCTTACACTGAGCAGTACCCTACTCTACAAATAGTCCCAGTGTGCCTTCTTGTGAAGTAAAGGCTAGATCCACAAAAGGATTTAGAAACCTAAATAAAAAAATTAGATCCTCAAAACCTGTCCTCAGCTTCTGCTTAAGCATGGTGGCACCTAAACTCCCTAGGCACCTATATCTTTGGTGATGAAGTTCTGTAGGTGCCTAAAATCTGCTGCTAGGTATCTACACAGATGACTCAGTCCAGGCATCTGGATGCCTAGCTCATGCCCAATGCACGGTTGGGTCCTTGACCACCCCTTCCATATCCTTGTGGGACAAATCTGATAGCCTCAGAGGCTGCCTAACAGATTGGGCTCCATACAAAACATGACAAGATGAGGTGGTTGTTTCCACACCCTCCCTTATAACTTGTAGCTTGATATTTAGGGCACTCATGAAGATGTAGGAGACCTACATTCAATTCCCACCTTTGTCTGATCTGAAGAAAGAATTTGAACCCCTGGTTCCCACCTCTCAGAAAAGTGCCCTATCTATTGGCCTATGGGATATTCTGATATGGGTCGGTCTCAGTCTCTCCTGTTGAAGCTTTTCCACTGTGTATACATATTTAAAAAGTTTATTGGGCCACAGAGACAGTGAGACGCAGAGACAGTGAGAATGACTCTATCACCCAATGTTAAGATACTCCCCTTACATAAAGGCAACCCAATTTCAAGTCTCTATTTCAATGAGAGAGTTCACAACTGTGAATCCCAAGCAGAGTGAGGTGTCTCCTTCAGAACTGGAGTTAGGTCCTACCCCTTTCCTCGGCATTTCATATTGCCTGGCTTAAGAGAATTGCCATTCACCTCGCCAGCTTCTGTGGATCCCATTCCTAGGTGCCTAACTCTCCCCATGCATTATAGATTCATAGATTATAGGACTGGAAGGGACCTCGAGAGGTCATCGAGTCCAGTCCCCTGCCCGCATGGCAGGACCAAATACTGTCTAGACCATCCCTGATAGACATTTATCTAACCTACTCTTAAATATCTCCAGAGACGGAGATTCCACAACCTCCCTAGGCAATTTGTTCCAGTGTTTAACCACCCTGACAGTTAGGAACTTTTTCCTAATGTCCAACCTAGACCTCCCTTGCTGCAGTTTAAGCCCATTGTTTCTGGTTCTATCCTTAGAGGCTAAGGTGAACAAGTTCTCTCCCTCCTCCTTATGACACCCTTTTAGATACCTGAAAACTGCTATCATGTCCCCTCTCAGTCTTCTCTTTTCCAAACTAAACAAACCCAATTCTTTCAGCCTTCCTTCATAGGTCATGTTCTCAAGACCTTTAATCATTCTTGTTGCTCTTCTTTGGACCCTTTCCAATTTCTCCACATCTTTTTTAAAATGCGGCGCCCAGAACTGGACACAATACTCCAGCTGAGGCCTAACCAGAGCAGAGTAGAGCGGAAGAATGACTTCTCGTGTCTTGCTCACAACACACCTGTTAATACATCCCAGAATCATGTTTGCTTTTTTTGCAACAGCATCACACTGTTGACTCATATTTAGCTTGTGGTCCACTATAACCCCTAGATCCCTTTCTGCTGTACTCCTTCCTAGACAGTCTTTTCCCATTCTGTATGTGTGAAATTGATTTTTCCTTCCTAAGTGGAGCACTTTGCATTTGTCTTTGTTAAACTTCATCCTGTTTAACTCAGACCATTTCTCCAATTTGTCCAAATCATTTTGAATTATGACCCTGTCCTCCAAAGTAGTTGCAATCCCTCCCAGTTTGGTATCATCCGCAAACTTAATAAGCGTACTTTCTATGCCAATATCTAAGTCGTTGATGAAGATATTGAACAGAGCCGGTCCCAAAACAGACCCCTGCGGTACCCCACTCGTTACGCCTTTCCAGCAGGATTGGGAACCATTAATAACAACTCTCTGAGTACGGTTATCCAGCCAGTTATGCACCCACCTTATAGTAGCCCCATCTAAATTGTATTTGCCTAGTTTATCAATAAGAATATCATGCGAGACCGTATCAAATGCCTTACTAAAGTCTAGGTATACCACATCCACCGCTTCACCCTTATCCACAAGGCTCGTTATCCTATCAAAGAAAGCTATCAGATTGGTTTGACATGATTTGTTCTTCACAAATCCATGCTGGCTGTTCCCTATCACCTTACCACCTTCCAAGTGTTTGCAGATGATTTCCTTAATTACTTGCTCCATTATCTTCCCTGGCACAGAAGTTAAACTAACTGGTCTGTAGTTTCCTGGGTTGTTTTTATTTCCCTTTTTATAGATGGGCACTATATTTGCCCTTTTCCAGTCTTCTGGAATCTCTCCCGTCTCCCATGACTTTCCAAAGATAATAGCTAGATGCTCAGATACCTCCTCTATTAGCTCCTTGAGTATTCTAGGATGCATTTCATCAGGCCCGGGTGACTTGCAAGCATCTAACTTTTCTAAGTGATTTTTAACTTATTCTTTTTTTATTTTATCCGCCAAACCTACCCCCTTCCCATTAGTATTCACTATGTTAGGCATAGTGAGCCTGGGTGCTTAACTCAGGGCTGTGGATTCTAATAGACAGCAGGACACACAAATGCTGGACATTGAAACATTGAATTCAAAGCTATGTCTACACTATGAAGTTTGGTCAATGCAAGTTACCACCAGGATGGAGGAGTAAGACTGACTGTCCATCTGCTGAATTTGAACAGACTGATACAAGGATTGTTGAAATAGTCAACCGTGAAGCTATGTTGTTGAGGGAGGTTTTAAAGGAGCAGATTAACACTAAGCAACAAAAGAGTTTTCTGTTGATTTCATTAAATAATATCTGTCTTGTTTACTTTGCAACATACATCGCTATGAATTCTGTAATATTTGGTGTACGTTTATAAATATGGTTGGGTCTTTGCCTTCTATGTATTCTGAAGTGCTTGGTGTGAACTAATAATTCTACTCTGACTTTCCAAAAATAGAACTTTGTGTGCAAATCAGCAGTTAACAAAATCAAAGTGCAAACGAACACCTACAACTTTTCATAATCCAAAGAGGGGAAAAAAAGAAAACAGGAAACATTTATTTCCATGAATATAAACAGCAGCTCAATGTAGTTTGTTGTGTCTACATACACACCCACTGACATGTGGTTTTCACAGGTTGGTATATGTATAGCTACAATTCTTCTTGTTGTCTCACAGCGTGGAGTGCTGGGGAAAGGATGTACTACATGTACATGTAGAACATTGTGGGGTGTAGGCAGCAGCAACCCTAGGATCAAGATCAAGACCTCTGTGAGTAGCTTCACTGAAATCAGTGGGGAGTAGGACACTTGCAGAGTAAGATGCTACTCAGTAGAGTAGGGGTTTTGGAATCTCTTCCAGACTACAAAAAGCTGCTCTCCCCACTTCCAAGAAAAGAAAAAAAAACCTGCAGTAAGAATCCATTTTTCTAGATTATCTCTTGGCAAGATTAATTATTTAAAACCATTCTGAATGCTGCCTTTAACCTTAAAGATGTCTTGCATGACCCTCTCGCTAGCTAGAGAACTAATTTTGCAGCCCCTGTACTTCTGTAGATCTCATTGAAGTCAGTGAAAAATTTCTATGCACTGGTGTTCCAGGGCCAGATTTTAGAGAATCTCTATTTCCATTAAATATAGACTGGAATTTGCCAAATATTTTTCAGGTCACATTTTCGCTATAGGTTTTTAAATGTGAATTGAAAGTAACTATAATTGAGCATATGGTTTGGTCTTGAAACTCTTATTTTGAAGTTCTGATACTTATAGACCTGCTTCCACAGTGTTGGATAGATTGCCTACACCTAATCTCAGGATTTGGCCTGGGATTTTCAAATGAATCTGAGTGATTTACGAGCACAAGTTCATTGACTTTCAGTGAGACTTGTGTTCCTAAACCTCTTTTGCACATTTGAAAAAAATCTATGCCTAATGCTAAAAGGATAAGAACCAAGGAGAAACTTTGAGGTGCAAGAAAATGCACTGTTGTATACTGGATCTAAGCAAGTGCTGCCCCAGTGAGACATTCCTGTATGAAAAATGTGACTAGGAGCTGTGGCCGATTTAATACATAAATAAATAAATAAATAAAAAATATGCAGGTAGAGAATCCATGTGCATATCTGTGGTATAGATATGGTGCCAGATTCTGTATCTTAGTTATGGTGCACCAAATTAAAAAAAAAAATCAAGTCGCTTACTGTATAGCTCAGAGGCTGAGTCCCTCAAAGAAAAGCAGGGTTACCTAGGGTTGCCATCTGTCCAGGTTTTCCCAAGATTTTCCCTTTTTTGAGATAGCTGTCCTGGGAAATCTGTAAAGGTGTTTAGCACACACTGCCAGCTATCCATCTTTATGGGGTCTATATCATCCCTGATGTTCTGGTGTTTTGTACATCAGAAGTGGCAATCCTAATGTCACCTATTGCTAGAGATAAAATAAGAATGGTTTTATTTCATTTAGAAGTTTCACAAAATTCAACTCTGAACAGAGGTGCAGAGTTACCTTAATAGGTCTCCCTCCATTCTAGCTTCCATTAATTAATTATGCTCCCTGAAAAGCTATCAAAGTATGCTTGGGATCACTTTACCCTCAACTCCCCTTTGTCAATTATAACAATGCTCATGTGCACTTTTTGCGCAAGCAACTCATATAATCTTGTTGGAAATGTAGCCCTAGGAATATATAAAAAAAAAGAATAACATCTTTATTCTGCTAATCGGGGATGCAAAGAGCATTTACCATTTCAGAATAATTCATCTAAGTTTCATTTTTGTCACACTTCAACAAACACTGTTGTGAATTTTTTAAAGGGTTTGTTGATTTCTGTGGATGTGTTACAGTGAATGTAAATATGGGCTGTCATTAGTCAGATGTTCTTTTGGGTGGAAAATAAAGTTGATTGAAGTGAAACTTAAAGGTTGATTCCATATTTTTTATTCACATCCTTCTACTTATGAATATATTTATTAAAAGGACAATATCACAATGAAAACGATACATTTAAACATATTTCTCTACTTGTGATACTAACAACACCTTGGATTATTAATACTAAATAAAATTAGATATCTAGTTTACTTTTCACCTATTAAGCTGTTTGATTACTATGCTTTTTGGACAATTGGTTGCATTTTTAAAGGTATTTAGTATTAAAGATGCAAAGAAACACGTAACAGATTTTCAAAAAGGCCGAACTCCTATCAATTGAAATCAATAGGAGTTAGGTGCCTTTCTGAATCTTTAGACATCTAACTGCCTTTAAAATTCTGGCCATTGTCAAGGCTGTATCCCCACTTTGAACTTTAGGGTACAAATGTAGGGGCCTGCATGAAAACTTCTAAGCTTAACTACCAGCTTAGCTCTGGTCCGCTGCCACCATCCCAAGGCTAGTTCCCTTCCCTGGGAAGCCTTGAGAAACCTTTCACCAATTCCCTGGTGAATACAGATCCAAACCCCTTGGATCTTAAAACAAGGAGAAATTAACCATTCCCCTCCTTCCTCCCACCAACTCCTGGTGAATACAGATCCAACCCCCTTGGATCTAAAAACAAGGAAAAATCAATCAGGTTCTTAAAAAGAAGGCTTTTAATTAAAGAAAAAGGTAAAAATCATCTCTGTAAAATCAGTATGGAAATTAACCTTACAGGGTAATCAAACTTAAAGAGCTCAGAGGCTTAAAGAGCTCAGAGGACTCCTCTCTAGTCTTAGGTTCAAAGTACAGCAAACAAAGATAAACACTCAAGTAAAAGGTACATTTACAAGTTGAGAAAACAAAGGAAAACTAACACGCCTTGCCTGGCTATTTACTTACAAGTTTGAAATAGGAGAGACTTGTTTAGAAAGATGTGGAGAACCTGGATTGATGTTTGGTCCCTCTCAGTCCCACGAGCGAACGCACTCCCAAACAAAGAGCACAAACAAAAGCCTTCCCCTCCCGCCCCCGCCAAGATTTGAAAGTATCTTGTCCCCTTATTGGTCCTTTTACTATTATCAGTGATGGAGGGGGTGGGGATACCATAGTTATAGCACATCAAGGTGTGATCTAGTCTGTCTCCTGAATTATTAACAGAAGTTCTAACGAGAAGGAGGCTTATCTGATTTTCATGGAGAATATTAACTAATTTAATGTTTTACTTCTTCTCTTTCAATTCAAATGGGATAATATTTAAAAGACCAATGCCCCACTTTTCAGAGGTGCATCCACTGAAAGTAGGCCACATTTGTTAGATTCCAAATTTTAGGGATCCCAGTTTGAAAATGTTGGCCTGATTTTAGACTGTTGCAAAAACAATTTTTCCAAATTTCAGGATATAAACTTTGGAAAATCTTAATTTTAAAATAAAATCTCAAATGTAAGAAACTACACTAACTTTTTAGGCTTTATGAAAAAAGTCATATTTAATCTGTTCTTGTATCTTTTCTTAAATCTTTCTTCAGCTTCTTCTTTAGCTCCTCAATCACCTTTTTTCCAGAATTCTTCTCCTCTCCCTGATAGAGAAAGTCTAAACGGACAGTCTTTCCTCTCCCATGCATCCCTACAGAACACCTGTGTTTTGTTTAGATTTGCTGCATCATCTATATAATGTTACATTCATGGCATTCTAGATTTCTCATGTGTACGGCTATGAGACATTAAACTGCCCCAGGACATACATTATATTCTTGCATCTACCTCATCATCAACCTGAAATATCACTCATCAAAGCTTCTGATAAATTGTATACAAGGTCAAAAACAGGTGCCTTCTGGGATGAGTAGTCATCTTTGTTTCAGTATCTCATATCAACAGGTTTCAAGGAGTCAAAGTAATAGCTTGGCTGCCTCCTGAATGTTCCTCATGGCTTAGGGTGACAATACAGACACTCTGCCTCAGTTCCCTCTCTTGGAGTGTTCGAGAAACTCATAAAAACACTTTTGTCTAATCCCGTCCCTTCTTGGGTTGTGTTTTATTAAATTAACAAGCATTCAAAATAAAGTTTTCAAGCCCATCCAAAAGTCCAGAACAACAAAGTTTTCTTTCTCCTCCCAGGGCTGCCAGCTTTGGCAGGCATGCCCCAGCCCTATCTGGCTGCAGCCTCAGTCCTGACTCTGTATTACAGTCCGCCCACTCCTAGCAGTCTCTATTCACTGAACATTCCCCCACTTTATAGCAGCTTCCTGCTGCTCTTTATAGGGCAATCACCATGATCTCTCTCAAGTGTGGGTCATTCTGTAATCAGGGTTGGCTAATCCCAGCTCTTAAAGAGTTAGCTTCCTTGTTATAAGCCTGCATGTGCAGAGCATCACATAAACCTCTGAAAAGCTATGAGATGGATCAGCTAAGAGAGAATTCCTGCAGTGTGTTCGGAAATTCAACTTTCATTACACCCTGAAGAATTTTCATGTAGGAAATTTACTAATCAAAAGTGCTTCCTAATCATTAATATCACTGCTCTACAGCCAAAATGCTTCTGAAATAAATGTAGTCAAACTTTACTAATTCTGGGTCACCGAGAACGAAAATTATGCTTAAAATTGTTGATTGGCTCTAGTTTTCAAGATATGCTATTGGGTCAGTATATATGACCCTGGACTTGGGAATGGCAGAGGATAAGTGAGTTATAAAGGGAAGGGATCTCAATTTAAACCAGAAATGACTAAAATACATCTTTGACTGGATCTATGAATAAATCTATGACTGGGTTTGGACAGTACTTGCTTTTTAGGCAAAACAATGAATGATGCAATCTGAAGCTGGTATTGCATCATACATGATATGAATTGCATCATGTTATTCCTAGAAGTCATGGATGATGCAATCATAACGAAGCTTACATCACTCTGCTGAACAAATTTCCCTATATCAGCTCTAGAAATCATACAGTGTCGTGCTCTCTTATTTGTCAGTGTTTGATTTTGCAAAGGGACACATTTCTGTTTAGCAAAAGTGAGCAGAGATGCCTCGTACTTGTGTGAACAGTGCAGATAACTTCTGCTATGTTTGTGGTGAAGTGACTTTTGCATCACAAAAGCGCAGTATAACCACTATGGTTAAGAAAGCCTATCACCTTTATTTTGGCTGCAAAATTGGAGATCAGGACAAGAGGTGGGCCCCACACATATGCTGCAACACTTGTGCAACAAATCTTCACCAGTGGTTGAACAGGAAAAGGAAATCTATGCCTTTTGCAGTGCCAATGATTTGGAGAGAGCCAACAGATCATACCGGCAATTGTTACTTCAGCATGGTGCCTCCAGTTGGGAAAGGTGTGTCAAAGAGGAAAAAGTGGATTGTGCATTATCCAAACATTCCATCAGCTATACACCCAGTACCCCATGGAGAAGGACTGCCGGTTCCTGATGCACCAAAATCATTCTCACTTGAGTCAGATGAGGAAGAAGAAGAGGATGAAACTTCTGGTCCTGAACCATTAATGTCACAGGACCCACATTTTCTCCCATCCTCCTCCTCTGAACCACACCTCATAACACAAGGTGAACTGAATGACCTTGTCAGGGATTTGGAACTACCCAAGAGTAAGGCAGAGCTGTTGGGCTCCAGACTACAGCAGTGGAATCTCCTGGCAGGTGATGTTAGGGTTTCCATGTTCCGTGACCGTCAAAAGGATCTTGTCCCATTCTTCTTCATGGAAGGTGATCTTGTAGCCTACAACAACATCGATGGTGTAATGGCAGCCCTCAACATCGTTCACAATCCAGATGAGTGGAGACTGTTCATTGATTCATCGAAGACGAGTCTTCAAGCTGTTTTACTGCATAATGGCAATGTTTTGCCATCAATTCCAGTTTGTCATGCAGTCCATATGAAGGAAACCTATGACAACATGAAACAACTTTTGAGGTGCATAAACTATGACCAACATCAGTGGCAGCTTTGTGGCGATTTGAAGGTTGTTGCTCTCTTGCTTGGTCTGCAGGTTGGATACACAAAGTACTGCTGTTTTCTCTGTGAATGGGATAGTTGTGCAAGAGATTCCCACTACATCAAGAAAGATTGGCCACTCCGACAGTCATTGGAGCCTGAGAGGAAAAGTGTTCAGCATCCACCACTTGTTGAATCAAGGAAGATTTTGTTACCAGCCTTACACATCAAGCTGGGTCTGATGAAGAACTCTGTCAAGGCCATTGACAAAACATAAGCAGCTTTCAAGTACCTCCGTGGAAAATTTCCAAGGTTAAGTGAAGCTAAGATAAAGGAGTAAACTATGTACATAATAATTTTTTGCCTTTTGTTTCATAATAAATTTTATTTATATAACCCTTTTGCTGATTTTTAAAGTGTTACATAAACAGGACAGGTGAAATATTAGCATGTAAAGCAACCATAAACACATGAAAAGACCTAGGTTTACAATTTATGATTAAAACTCTACTATCTACAGAATATACATAGACATAAAATGTAAAAACTTAAATATCTTAGAAACAGTAGCCAATCAGTTGTTTTAATTGTCATATTTGAATTCCGCACATCAAAATACATAATAAATAGCACATTTTATCTCTGAAGCAGACGACTTCTCAAAAATTGTAGACCAGTGTATTAAGACTGTATATGCCAGTTTTAGAGTTCTACCTGCATTGAAGATAGTTTTTATTCTTAGTCTTACATTGCTCTTTCTTAGTTTGAAATCACAAGTATATACACTCCCAACATTCATTCCAATACATGTTAGATGTCTCATTGAAGATGAGTTTAAAATTCTCTGTAATGATGTACACAGGGTGGTTGGGGTGGAATGTGAGGCTCTGCGGGCATAGGTCATGTTCTGGAAGAAAAACTTTGGCACCTGAACTCCTTTGAGGAACACTCAGAGAACTTGATAACGAAGTTAAGGTTTATTCCCCTCACGTTTTGACACAGGGCAGTTTTCCTTTCCTTCTCCTTTCTTCCCCCCTCCTCTGCCAGTGCGAACTGGGAATTGTAGTTCTTGAACTCAAAGCTACAGCAACCACCTAAGAACAAGCTTATAAATAGAAACTGGGGTAGCTATCTGCACTTAGCTAAATACAACAAAAGGCTCTCAGAAAGTCAAAATCATAATATAAAAAAAATAAAATATCATAGTTTCTCTATAGTTTCTCTAGAAAAACAACAGACTGAAATATAGTAAGAATTAATTTAAGCAAAATCAGGTCCAAATTGCAGTGGACTCCGTGTGGGTGCCCAAAACAGAAGGTGCAAAGAAAGAGCCTTCCTACCCTTTCCTCCAGGCCTACCTACACTTGCAGAATTTACTTTCTCTCCCAACCACCAGGGCTTCTCTGGAACAATGCTTTTGCAGGCACTAGCCTCTCCAAAACCAAAGAGGGAGGGGTAAGGAAATAGTTGGTCCCTGGCACCAGAAGATGCAGCTGCACCAGTTGTAAAGGGAAGGTCACACCACACAGAGCTCCCTAGCCTCCGTGAGGCATATCTCCTCTCAAAATTCTGTCTCTATCACTTTAATAAAGCACCTACTCACCATAGTCTCCAAATGCTGCACAAAATTATGATTCACAGCAGCCTAAAACAAGATGGTATTTTTTTTCAGTTCCAGGGCTAAGGAACATGACTCTGTCGGTGTACACATTTTGTGAATGTCAGTTTTAGGGGAAGGCTTTAATGTGCGCCAAAAAGACAAACAAACAAAAAAGCCAGGATTTAACTCTGAGCTGGTGAACAAACCTGTTTTCTAATGAATCTGTCCATTGAATAGTGAAAAAATAAACTGTGAAGTGACTGCAAATTATGGTGCACACTCAGCATTCCTTGTCATTTACAAAGGTACTATTATCAACCCCTTATAAAGCCAATCTTTTAGTTTGGTTTCTTTGAATCCACAGTTTTGAAGAAGGCTCTATTTATCCAAACTAAAGACTTTGTTTATCTGTAACCAGATATTCCATTTTGGTGAGGGAAGATTACATGGATTACTTAGGATAGATTTTCAAAGTATTAGCATTATACAGAATGCACATAGAAAAATCCCATTAAGAAGTAGCAGAATTTGTGCACATTCCTCCTCCTCTACCTGGTTTGAAAGAATTGCCACTAAATATTTAAAATGCTATATTAATGAAGGAAAATTAATATATAATTCTAAATATGTGAGACTGAATTCAGACTTCCAAGCAATACAAAATAGATTGGAGAAATTTCTACTATTTTTAATTGCATACTTGGTTTTCTTTGTGATTCAAGTCTTGGTTGCCTCAACTGAACTTGTAGTGTGCTTGTACGCTACAGGTATGACACAAAGGCACAGCATTCGGTGCAACGATCATAGTTTTTCCTTCCTACATACCTAAATTACCCTGAAAAGATCTGTCTGAATTTATACCAAGTGTCATCTTACTGGCTCAATTGGATAAAGAAGAAATTAAAAAAAACTACATGAAAAGGAGATAAACATAAAATTCCCATTGTCTTATGTTCCTCCTCCTAACATATTCTATCTAAAACAACTCATGTCGCAGATGGAACAACAGTGGCAGCAGAAAAAGTACAACTGTAAAAATCTGGCCAATAGGTGTGTAATTCTGTATTTGCTAACTACTCAAAAACCACCAGGATTCTGAAGAGTCCAACACAATTGTTTGAGACAGAGAAAGAGAGAATTAATTGTTTCTCACCAGCTTAGTGCTCAAGCCACTTTTTGCCATTCTCTGCCAACTTTGAGCATCTGTCATGTACTCCACCGTGTTCCACAACTGAGTAGGAAATTGTTTTAGTTAGGAATACATAGTCATGAGTTCTCAGTGCTTCTATATTTTAACAGTGCTACAAATTTTTGCATTCTTGTGAGCTTAACAAAATTAGATTTAGGTCCAAATTTATGGAATGGAGGAGATGAAAGCAAACTCTCTGTGCTGTTTGGAAGTATCAAGTTGGAAATCAAGAGACCAATCTTTCAGTGAACTTATTGAGAGTGCATTGGTCCAATTGCATGTAGTTCACTGATGGACCAGGGCCCAAATATGACACAATACTTATTCTTCTGTAGGTAATTGTTTTAAATGTTAAAATGCCATATAGTTCCACAAGCTCTCAGTTAATTTGGACAATTTGTTTCCAGTGGGTATCTGCCCAGAGTGAGTTATTGAAATCATCATTCCAATAGAGCTATAGCGACCAATATATGGTATGCAAACAGTCATGCACACCTTGCAATACTATTTGTTATATTTTTCCCATACACAAAAAGCAGAACTTGTCTCTCTCCATCTGAATGACTTATTCCAGATTAATAAAAAAAATACAATGTATCTATGGCTATGTCTACACTACGAAATTAGGTTGATTTAACAGAAGTCGATTTTTTAGAAATCCATTTGATACAGTCGATTGTGTGTGTCCCCATTAAGCGCATTAAGTCAGCGATGTGTGTCCACAGTACTGAGGCTAGCATCAACTTTCGGAGCATTGCACTGTGGTAGCTATCCCACACTTCCCACAGTCTCCGCCACCCATTGGAATTCTGGGTTGAGCTCCCAATGACTGATGAGGCAAAAACATTGTCGCAGGGGATTCTGGGTACTTGTCAGGCCCCCACCCTCCCTCCCTCTTTGAAAGCAATGGCAAAAAATTGTTTCTCACCTTTTTTCCTGGGTTACCCGTGCAGACGACATACCACAGCAAGCATGGAGCCCGCTCAGCTCACTGTCACCGTATGTCTCCTGGGTGCTGCCGGCAGACGCGGTACTGCAGTGCTACACAGCAGCATCCCCTTGCCTTGCCTTGCCTAGCGGACGGCAGACGGTACAATACAACTGCTAGCCATCATCATCATCCCGTGGGTGCTCCTGGCCAGCCTCGGTTAAGTTGGTCGGGGGCACCTGGGCAGACATGGGTGCTCCTGGCCAGCCTCGGTGAGGTAGGACGGGGCGCCTGGACAAAAATGGGAATGACTCCAGGTTATTCTCTTCTTTAAGTTTTGTCTAATGGAGATTCAGTCCTGCCTGGAATATCATGTCAGTTGGAGGTTTCTGCCTCAGGCTGCTCTCTTAGGCTTGGTCTACACTAAACCCCCAAATCGAACTAAGGTACGCAACTTCAGCTACGTGAATAACGTAGCTGAAGTCGACATACCTTAGTTCGAACTTACCCCCGTCCAGACCCGGCAGGCAGGCTCCCCCGTCGACTCCGCGTACTCCTCGCGGCGAGCAGGATTACCGGAGTCGACGGGGAGCACTTCTGAGTTCGATTTATCGCGTCCAGACTAGACGCGATAAATCGAACCCTGAAGTTCGATTGCCTGCCGCCGAACCAGCGCGGTAAGTATAGACAAGCCCTTAGTCAGCAGCACCGTGCGGTGGTACCTACCCCTTGCTCCCATGGCTCATGAAGCCTGGAAAGTAGTAAGGAGCAGTTCAACCATAGGCTGAGCAAGTTCATAATGGTGGTAGAATGTGCCTTTGGATGTTTAAAAGCTCGCTGGCTCAGTTTACTGACTCAGCTAGACGTCAGTGAAACCAATATTCTCATCTTTATTACTGCTTGCTGTGTGCTCCACAATACCTGTGAGAGTAAGGGGGAGACGTTTATGGCGGGGTGGGAGGTTGAGGTAAATCGCCTGGCCACTGATTATGTGCAGCCAGACACCAGGGTGGTTAGAAGAGGCGTGCTGTGCAGCAGAGAAGCTTTGAAAACCAGTTTCATGACTGGCCAGGCTATAGTGTGAAAGTAATGTTTGTTTCTCCTTGATGAAAACCCACCCTTTTGGTTCACTCTACTTCCCAACTGCCCGCCCCTCCCCCCTTGATCTCCGCTTGCAGAGGCAATAAAGTCATTGTTGTTTCAAATTCATGCATTCTTTATTAATTCATCACACAAATGGGGCGGGGAGGGTAACTGCCAAGGTAGCCTAGGCTTCACGTGGCACTGCTGCAGGTCCCTGTTATAACCTCTGTCCTTTATACCCTTGGAGATTTTTTCAAATATTCTGGCATTTCGTCTTTTGGAATAGAGTTCAGATAGCACGGATTCATCTCCTCATACAGCTATCAGATGCAGTACCTCCCGTTCGGTCCATGCTGGAGCTCTTTTGCGATTCTGGGACTCCATGGTCACTTGTGCTGATCAGCTCGCTACGCTGGTCAAACCAGGAAATGAAATTGAAAAAGTTTGTGGGGCTTTTCCTGTCTACCTGGTCAGTGCATCTGAGTTGAGAGTGCTGTCCAGAGTGGTCACAATGGAGCACTTTGGGATAGCTCCCAGAGGCCAATACTGTCAAATTGTATCCACACTACCCCAAATTTGACCCAGCAGGGTTGATTTCAGAGCTAATTCTCTCATTGGGGCGGAGTACAGAAATCGATTTTAAGAGCCCTTTAAGTCAACAAAAATGGCTTTGTTGTATGGATGGGTGCAGGGTTAAATCGATCTAAATTCGACCTAAACTCGTAGTGTAGACCAGGGCTAAGAGAGAGAGAGCACAGTGAATCACCCTTTAATATTCCACATCTGAACTGGAACCCTAAAGGGAAACTGCCTCACAACTGGCCCTGCAGCAGATAGGAACTAACCTACATTTAAAGATGGAGTATATGGAAGGCAGAGTGACAGAACTTAGCTTCAGTTACACAGATTTGTGTATCACACATTATTCTTGATATCTCTGCTTCTTTATATACAACTTACTTGTTCATGTGAATAGAACTGAAAGTTTAAAAATGTTGATAATAAATATGGTTTAAAGATGTGTGTCTTCCCTGTAAAGAATGTGTGGTATTGTTAATCAAAGCATGCAGAATAAACAAGAAATGTGGTCAAATTAATATCAGGCATGGTGCAATAATGTATGATAAACTACCAGATAACCAGAGGGACAAGCTATTACTTAATGATACATGAATAGTGACAGGTAGAAAGCTGTGTAGGATTGGACCCATGTACATTAAGGAAGCTTTGCCAAAATTTTGTACTGACTTTGGGAACATAAAAGTTGCTTTTTCATTTCCTCTGCTATAATAAACACAAATTGAGTAAAATGGACGGAATTTGCTAGAAGATAGGAAATGTTTTAATGATTATAGTTGCTAAATACCTACCCCTTTTACCACATGACAGGATCTACTTTAGCTTTACAGATGTAATTTTGAGAGACAGTACCCTGGTAACATTGGCTACAGGCTGACAGCAGCAGCAGCAGCAATAGCAGAGACAGTATCAGCAATCACATGCCGCTCTGACACAGTTTTGATTGATATTACAGAATCAGGGAGTGTGTGACAAAGAGCATAATAGGGACTGGCTAACTTTACCTCAGGAAATATTACTTCTAGTTGAGTTACATGTGTTTTTCATACACGATATGTGAATATACACAGAGAGTATTTTATGAAGCGCTTTCGATCCAAAGTATCCTTAAGAACTTGTGTGCCTAAAAACAACTAAAGCTCAATACAAAATGCTTTCAAACAGCTCCAGAATATTACTGTTAATATGAAATATTCCTTTTCAAATAGGAGGAAGCTTTAGACATCAGGCAGGAGTTTCAAGATGACTGACATACAACTGTTTGCTTTCTTGCTAGCTAAGACTTCTAAGCTTAGGTTGGTTTTTGGTTAGTTGTTTCTTATTCTAACTCTTGGTCATTGCCAATATTTTTGAAGATTGTAGCATCTATGCAAAGCAGTTTGTGGCAGAGCCAGGAATGGAATCCAAATCTATCTGCTTCCAGTTCGCAGTCTGCAGCTTAAATATGAACTGTGTTTTTTTTTTTTATTACAAGTAGCTTTATATTATTTTAGCTTACTTCTACTTATTTCTGCCATCACTTTTAGACATAAAAACATATCATAAACTTTCCTTAAGAAACTGGGAGGACTCCAGACAAATCTAACCAGTAAAAACACAATACTGTATTAATATAAGATTGGAGGAAGGCGTTGTCAGCCATGGCATTCCTGAGCTGGCTTGCAGTGCCTGGTCATGTTAACAGTTTAGAGTCAGATAAGGTTCCCGCTGTTGGTGATATTTTTTTGAAAACTATGCTGGTTTTATTCCAAGCTTTGGAGCTGGAGACTTATGTCTTCACACCTTGTCTAGTAAACTGTGTCTACTTTACAGTAGTTAGTAATTCTTCTTGAAAGTTGAACAAAAAAGTGCTTTCTCTCAGACTGAGTAAAGAAAATCCTTTGCCTAATGGGACAGCCTGGATAAAATTTAGTTCACAGAATCTAAGCTGTGACTACAGTTCACCACCTCATTTTAACTAGACCCCCAGGGAGGATGTAACTTGTGAGAGTCCATCCATCAATGTTAGGGTGTAAGTTAAGAAGATGCAGTTCTGGTTTAAATCATGAGTGGTGATCCTAAGGGTACACAGTGGTGGAGGAATAGATTGTAAAAACACATAGTGGTGGCCTCTGTCAAAATTATTCCCATAGACCTCAGTGGGAGCAGAGCTGAGCTAACAATGAGCATTTTTGAAAATCTCATGCACCAAGCCTACTCAGCATAATCTCCTCCAGACAAAAATATTTAGTGTATTGGCACAGTTGAAAGTTGGAAAATCAATGACAGAAGGTAAGGGTAGGTTTCAGAGACCAAATGAGAAATCTTGTGGCATTCCAACTTGCTTGTGAATATTTCCCATAGTGACTAGTAAATATTAGGGAAAACTGTGTTTAGATCAGACATCCTGGTATGATCAAGCTATGCTCACTGGTAGGACTGGTTGAAAATTTTCTATCAAAACAGTTTAGGAATGGAAATTTTTTTTAATGGAAAACAAAATATTTTTCAAAAAGATTTTGACTTCATTAAAATAAACAAATATCCAAAAGCTGAAAAAAAATCAATAGGAATAATTTTGTTAACTATGCGATGCCATAATGCATCATGGGAGTTGTAGTTTGGGTGCTCCAGGACCCTCTGTGGATTGGTTTGTCCAGCTGAACTGCATCTACGATGATACAGAGACTCAGGAAGACTGGTACACTGTGGAAGATGTAGTCTGGCCAGGAGTAATAGGCATAGTTAAACCACTACAGTCTGAGCAGAAAAGTACGCAGAAAAACATCCCATTTGCATTTGTATTATCTCCTACTTACTATCCAATTTTCAGCCTAACCACCTCCTCTCTTGTAAAATGAAAGACTGGTGCAATTTAAATAAGAATGAAACTGATTCTACACCAAATCTCTATAAATCTGCAGAATGCATTAGTAGTAGTGGTAAATATTTATATTTTGATAGTACCCAAAGGTCTCCAGCCCCATTTTGTTGAGTGCTGTACGAACACAGAAGAGAGACAATCTGTGTCCCAAAGAGCTTATGACAAACAGATGAAGCATACAGAGTAAGGATACCACATACAGAAAATGAGTAGGGTGGAGAATTGGCCCAGCTTTGTTCATTATATATATAGTCATCTATCATCTCGATTTTGTCCATTTTTAACTGGGATTAGAGATTGGGAGAGGGGAAAGATGAACATCACAATGTGTCAGCTGCTGGCCATGATCAGCAGATTGGTTTCTGTAGTCATGATGGAAAAGGTGTGTCTTATGGAGGGATTTGATTGTTCAGCATATCAGAGAAAAATAAAATTCTATTTCTATGCTTTTTAAAACATTCTAGAATCCTGTAGGAAGGATATCATTCTCTGTTAAATTTCCTACAATGATTTTAAATAAAAAATCTGGCTAGATCATTTTCTGTTTTAATTCTATAGAACTTTTTTCTTTAACAGCAATAGCTTCAATAGTTGTTGGGATTTTAAACACAGTCTCAGTAGTTTCAAAACTTTTCAACAGAGAATGTGCAAGTTACATCTTCCAGATGCTACCTAATATATTAATTATTAATGTAACCAATAATGAGCCATAGAGACAAATAAGTTCACTGACAGATACATGAATGTTTACTCTAAAATTTTGGGGGAAATTATATAATTAGATTCACAAAGACCCATCTTTAAAGGTATTGTTTAGAAACTGGTAAAAATCTTAAAGCTAGACAAAAAAGAGGAGAAAAAAGACCCTTTTATGGAAGGAAGGAAGGATATATCACAGACCATGCAGTTGGCTAAAAACACAAAAGTGCTTCAAATCAAATAGAAATCAGATATTAACTAAAACTTACTAACATCCACCAAAGATGAAAATAAAACCCAACATCAAAAGACACATGCAAATATTTTCTTTTAATTATTGGAACTTTGGACAAGGCTTTTCATAGCCACACTTAAAAATATCTTTCTAGTGCTATATTCTTTCTCCCTCCCTGAAAACCCTGACTGTGCATGCTTTTTAAAACAAAACAAAACAAAAAAACAACTTTTAGAAGCCCCATGCTGCCTCAGGTTCAGCTGATTAGTATTGCCTCAACTCAGACTTTCAGTTAGCCACAGCTGGGCTAGTCAAGTTCTAATGGTTAGGTGTAGCTAGGAAATAACTCCAATTTTCATTCCTTCCTTGGGTGCAGACATAGAGGTTACAACCACCATTTCAAGTAAGAGAAGAAAATAATGAAAAGCAAACAAATCTAAACCAATTTTCAATCCCTACAGGAGCTCCTTTTTAGATGGGGGAGTCTAAAGTTTCCTTATAACTTCAGTTTTGCTGCACCAGTTAGCCCCTTATTAGAAAAATGGAACAACGTAGTTCTTTTTATGATTTGGGGATATGTTAAGAAAGATGCAATGATTTAGGAAGAAAAAGAATACTTAAGTCCCGTTTGCATCCCAACTCTATCACATTCACTCACTGAGATACACACACACACACATGTAAATGAAATTCCTAAATGGGAAAAGAACTAATCAGTGATTGCAAACCATCCCCAGCATTTGTGAGGGGGCTAAGCCTGGAGTTCCCACACTAAGGGGTCCTTAAACAAGAAACAGGATTGCAGATAAGAAAATTTGTTTTGTATTGAGGTCTCCTTCCCCAAACAAATCAAAGGAGACTAAAACTAAAATACACTTTCTAACCTCCTCCCCAAATTCTAAGTAGATAGGCCTTCCTATCACAATTGGGTAGTTAAAAGGACAAAGAATCATAAGAGCTTCAGACTGTATTCAAACTTTTAAAACAAAAAAACATACATTTTGTTCCACCTTCAAAAAGTGATGTTATATATATAGGCTGATGCCTTAATTACAAAGGTGTTGTGGGCTTTTGGGAAATATGAATAACTATATTCCCTAGAAAGGGAACAGTTTCATATCCTTAGGACTTGTGAATCATAGTCAAGAACTTGACAAAGCTTTTACACTGGAAAGAAACTTTGTTCTCTTGTGTGAAATTTTCAGGGATGTTGCACAGTACTTCTTAAGTTAAGGCATAGACTTGCATTATCCTTAGCATCTATTTAGACAAGTGCATATTTTGCTTATCCTTTTAAATCTTTTGGTTTCTGTTGTGCACTAATAAAATCTGCTTTTGATTATGAAAACTAGAATTAGACTGCCTCTACTGAGTTGAACAGATTTGCTCTATATTTACCTTTGTGCAACTGAGTGCTGAATCTGTCCCCAAAATTTTTCATGTATTTTGCTATGTAGCATTGAAAATAAAGATTATAAAACAGTAGATAGTGCAGTAGTGTCTCTCATGGTGGAGAAAAGACAGGATTTGGCTGAAATAAATATTAAGATGATTCAGATTTCTGGACATAATAAACCCTATGGGTCTCTTTGGCTCTAGACTGACTTTAAAAAAAGTGTATGCTACTTACTATCCAAAAAGATGTCTGTACAGGTCCTGGCATGAATTAAGCAATCATGGGAGGAACTGTTGACTACCTTATAATATCTACATAAGTTCTTCAGGGTTTTTTTGTTCTGTCTTGGTAAGCACCTGTCATTATGGCATCCTGGTCTGTGGATAGGGTTCATAGGCTCTACTGCAATACAAATACTACTACTACTAATAATAATTAATACAAAAATTCAGTAAAGTAGTTACAGAATTTGTAGAAACAGCTGACCTGATTAACAGTTCTTTGCCACATGAATTCCCCTGAATATAATGTATCCCAGCATCTAGATCTGAGAAGATACTAGAAAAGATATATTTTGCAACAAAGAGAAGTCAAGGAACTAAATATTAAGGGAGGTGAGGGGAAAAAAAAGAAAGGTGAAGTGTGGTGCTACAATACTCCAGAATATAAAACAGTACTTGCACTTAGCAGTGGAGGAAGTCATCAGAATCATATTTGTGCATCTTTTTCATACTTTGCTACAACTGGAACTATTTGGTCAGGAATCTACTTGTTGCTGAGCACTTCTGAAAATCTGGCCTCCTTATTTGAGGTGCCTAACTGGGATCTGAAATCTTTTGGTTATCATTGGCAATAATTTACAAACTTGCATTCTGGGTAAAATAACTCATTACCACTTTCTCCAAAAATATAGTGGTCCAACACACAAACAGTATTAATGCTAGGGTTTTTAATTTTTCCTATCATTAAAGTGCAAGAAAAATGGAAAGTACATTCTGAGAAGGTTAGACTACATTCAGCAGAGGACATTAGCACACAGCACAGCAGGTATTAGTGCACATGAACATCAGTAGATGTGGTAGGAAATTTTCTGATGGAATGTTTTTCCATTTGAAAATTCCAGTCTGTTGAAACCTAAACATTTTGCAGAAGCATGTCACTACCTACATTCATTTTGAATGAAAAATTGAGATGTTTCCATAAAAAGCAATATTTCAATTTTCCATTTTGAAATCATTTTAAATGTCCAGTCTTAAAATTTTATATTAATAAAATGAAAGGTTTAAATGTATTGTCAAAACAAAACATTTCAATCAACCAGCAATAATTTTTTTAAAGTCTAGTTTGTGGACAATTTTAAAATCTTTTGGTTTCATTCAGCTCCAGAACAGAAAAATATCTTACATAATGAAATTTCCCCTGAAAAAAAAATCAGGTTCCTGCACAGCTCTACACATCAGCCAGTCAATTTTTGGTCTTTTGGATGTTCTAGCAAGTAGAAGGTAAAATGTAGCAAGCCTAGAACCACATATCTGCATTTCAGAATATCTACAAGCCAAACATCTATTGAGCGGATTGGCTGCAATTGTAAGGCAAACCATAATACTGAATCACTTTAACGCTCATACATCTTTCCTCCTGATTCCACTTCTCATTTTCTGCCTTTCCTCCTCATCCTCCCACTTCTCCTCTCCTGAACCGAGAGTTAAAAGACTGTGACCAATAGTTGTTGTACAGCTATCCTAGCGAAGCTAATCTGCACTGTAAGTGAACAGAAAAAAAAAAGACAGAAATAGAATTTTACAGTGACTCACAGTAATAATAATTAATCAAGAGGAAAGTGAGGATTATGTAATTAGCAGTGGAGGAAGTTATGGAGGATTGTTGTCATTTGTGCCAATGGACATGGTCAGCTCTCTATCGCTCTGATTACTGCAGTGTGACTGTCAAATAGAAAGTGAAATATCCTTGAGTAGCCTTTCATTTGTTTCCCTGTTTAGAACCACAAATTCCAAAGCTACTGTGAATAGCTTAGAGGTGCTCTTCTCTCTGTGCATGAGGAAAAGCTCTGAAATTAAACTCACCCCACATACCAACATTTTATTGAATGCAGTTAACTGAGTAAAGAGTAAGAAAAAAGCATGGAGGCGAGGCACATACTTTTTCAATAAATTGATATCTAAATTGCAGTAATGTCAGTCTACAAAATTTCCCATAAAACATTTATTATTCTTTTATATTTATATTACATGGCTAATTGGAGATAGTTGTGCATTCCTTATTTACACTGCTTAAAGTATTGGCCCAGAAATAACATTAGATCTATCTTATGGCAAAATGACATAATATGATCCAATTTCTGAAGAACCATATGGCAATGGTACAGCCATCTGTTTATCTTGATAGTCCTTTCTTGGCAAGCTTTGCACCCATATGGGTTATTGGTGCCCTCATCTGTGTATATCATGAAGAGAGTTAAAATCAAAATCCATAATTTTCCATGGTATTACTTTTAACAATTACAATGAACATAAAGATCACACTATCCTCCCGTTTATCTTTATCCATTTCTGTTTTGTGCATACTTGCCTTCTTCTGTTAGATGCAGGAACAATCTGATTGTCAGAATTTGTGAAAGCTGTCAACGCAAGCTGTCAGGTTCGAGGCATCATAATCATCTCAAAGGACTGATAGCTTCTGCTTTGTGGATTTGAAACTTCATCACTAAAGAGATGAAATGATCTGTCCTTTTACATGCTGACAGGGTAGCAATTTTGTGTCAGTGTGCAAATTCTCACATTCAGGCAATAAGGCCACATACAATGTATGCAGAGTCCTTTTACGTTTTCTGTGACAGCTATTTCCAATAATGTCTAAAATACTTGACATGCGCTGTTTAGAATAATTGTTAGTAAGGGAGATTGTTGACTTTCAGCCTGATGTGTTACCAAACTTGAGTGAAATCATTTTTATATCCCATTGAGCAATCTACTCTTTTTAATTTCTTTTTAAGTGAAAGAATTGTTTTAAATTGGATGTAATCAGAGTAAAACCAGAACATTTTAAATAATGATATATGAACAAACATACGTGTTTCAGTTCATGTCAGAGTAGATGAGCTCTTTTTTTGTTGTTTTTTTCGGGGGTGCGGGGAAAAGGGAAAATTTCTTCATTTAAAATTAATGTACAGCTTTGTAGACACCAAATAGCAAAATTCAAAGATGTACTGGACAGAAAGTATTGTTTTGTGAGCTATTCTGAATTAGGTGCATAATTAATTGGTTTGCTTCTCTTATCTATGTGTTGACTAATGAAGTGCACTGAACTGTTGCATGCCACAGATTTGTAACTTAGCTTCTTTAGGAAATCCAATGGTTTTATTTAACAACATTATTGCTTTGTGTTTGCAAAATATTGTGTTGTGTACAATATATTTGTTACAATACATTTTTATGAAATTTAATTGGATTATCTCATTTTATCATAGTTTTTCTATCAGTCTTGTTTGTGTGCATTTTAATTGTTCTGGGCCTATTGCTGATGCCATTAAAATAAATAGCAAAAATATCACTGATTTTAAAGGATCCTTATCAGGCCCATTGTCTTGTTAAATTGTTGTGGTTTAATAACAAGCCACTGGTAAAGCACACATTCTGTCCATGTACCTCTTAGCTGAATTTGATCATAAGGCACATCATTAATTCTAGACTCAACACGTCCTCCTTTATTTTTACAAACCTGAGACTTTATTCTGCTCTTACTGAAGTCAGTGGCAAACCGTCAGTTGTCTTTGATAGGAGCAGAATTAAGCCCTATGTAAGCAAACACCTGTTAGCGGGAGGCATGTATCTAATATAGTACCATGTAAAATATTATATATAGTGGATGTAATTTAAAAGTTGTTCCATTTCCATGACAGTTTCTATCTCACTATTACCCTTTATACCATACACATTGCTGTAATGAACAGAAGCAGTAAAAACACTCCTCCCTTATTCTTTCCTCTGCCATTCCACTTTTGTGCACATGTGGCAGAACTATTGCCATTTTATGTAACCTCTCTTCAACCACAACTATGAATGCCACTGTCTCAGTGGGGACTGTACTCCTTCAACCTTGGTGCTTAAATCAAATTTGACCATAGACTAGATAAAAAGATTGTGTGTGTATATCACTTTGGTAGAGAAGGGAACAACATATCTACATGCATGGTAGACCAGAGTTGAGCCAGAAAGGGGTTGTGTTTGTTTAAATGATTGAGTCTTTAATTCCCTGGAGAAGGCATCCTGAATTTAATTTTCCACCCTCTCACTGTTGTGTTCAGCTCTCCATACCAGGCACTCCAATAGTTTCCTCCTCTTCCTGAGCCATGTGTTCTTTGTCTCATTTTGGTTTTGAATGGAGATCTGCCACTTCGGATATGTCAGCACTCAGGAGGGATGGTATTTGTGTTTGTACAATTAGGGTATGTCTACACTGCAATTAAAAACCCACAGCTGGCCAGTGCCAGCTGACTCAGGCTTGTGGGGGTTGGGCTAAGGGGCTGTTTAACTGCAGTGTAGACATTCAGGCTTTGGCTGTAGCTTGAGCTCTGGGACTCTTCCAACTCACAGGGTCCTAGAGCCTGGGCTGCAGCCCAAGTCCGAAGGTCTATACTGCTGTTAAACAGCTCTTTAGCCCAAGCCCTGTGAGCCCACATCAGCTGGCATGGGCTAGTTGCAGGAGTCTAATTGCAGTGTAGACATATGCTAAATGTACAAACACAAATGCCATCCTTCCTGAGTGTTGTATATTGGAAACTGTTAAGATGGTAAGCTATTACTCTAAAATGTTTGTGGATTGTCCTAGTCCTGCTTGCAGGCTAGTTGGCTCTGTAGGGAAGTGTGTGATTTAGGTCTAGTAGCAGTCTTCAGAGAGCCAGCCTACAGTAAAATAGGTGAGTTGTGCCTCTCTGTTTTAGGGGCAGCCTGCTTTATGTATCTGTTTTTGGTTCTTGTGTGTTATCATTCAGTATTGATGACACCAGCTTCTGTACCAGCAAGTGTACTTTTATGGTTTTTATCTAACTTCTCTGTTTGTATGACGTGAACATAGCTCGGCATTATGTTCAGCTTTTTGAGTCTTCTCTTGCTCCCTTTCAAGCTATTAACTGAAGACATTTACATTTGAAAAGCTGGATGTTTCTCCAAAGTGTCAAAGATTCTATTTCAGTAACATTTTGACCATATCCTTCTGGTCCCCGTTTAAAAAATGTCTCTCTCCCCAGTCACTTAGATTCAGTTTTAGAGTCTTTGCTGGTCCTAAACAGGCATCTTTAAATTGTATCCTCTCCTCTAACAATCCACTGTTGTTCCAGTAATACCCAAAGAACAGAAGGCCGGGTTGGGCAGGATGAACAAACAGAGCAAGTAATCGGATGAACTTACCCCATATGAGACATTGATCTAAAAATTTCAAAAGCACCTCAGTCTGACTTTAATGTGTGACTTAGAAGCCTAAGTCTCATTAAGTACCTAAGAAACAAGTTTAATTGACTTGCAGTGAGACTTAGGCTCCTAAATCACATTTGAAAGTCAGACTGAGGTGCTTTTGAAAATTTTACCCAGGGACAATATGACGCTTAATTACTGCCCCTCCTCCCAAAAAAACCCTCCCTGAATAGTTTTCACAGCTGCATCCTTTGCATTGGGGCCTCATAGCATCCCAAACACACCACTGTGAATAGTGAAGATGAGGGATGGTCAGACTGGCAGGTAATGCTGGGCACTTTGACTCTCAGTTAAATATTCTTACATAACTTCCGGCTTTTCCCATGAGTGCTCAGTATCATCCATCACCATTCAGATCTCAAGGGGCACTGACAAAGTAACTGTTTTAATGAAAATAGTTCAATGCCATCTTAAAATCATACTAATCAATGGCTTGTGAATACAGATAGCAATAATCAAATGAAATGGTCACAGTATACAGTTTGTTGCCTATAAGAGGACTGAATGACAGCCCTAATACAGGCTTTAATGTTTAATAGGAGGGGGAGGGATAGCTCAGAGGTGCCTTTGAGCATTGACCTGCTAAACTTAGGGTTAGACATTCAATCCTTGAGGGAGCCATTTAGGGAACTGGGATAAAAAAATGTCTGGGGATTGGTCCTGCTTTGAGCAGGGGGTTGGACTAGATGATCTCCTGAGGTCCCTTCCAACCCTGATATTCTATGATTCTTTTCACTGGCAGTAAGCTGCATAAATCTACAGTTAATGAACTCATCAGTTGTATCCCTGACTTTACTAGGAAGTGCAAACTTACCTCTTGAGACACAATATTTAACATATGAATATGAATATCATTCATTCAGGGTATTGTCAGGAATAATTTCTTTAGTCAGAAGACCAGCATACACACCAGCTTTGCTTCTGGTCTCATTAAATTGCTCAACCTCATGGAGAGGATTCACAGTGAACTACTCCTGTACAATGGGGAGGGCTAGCATCATGCTAATGCACGGGTGGAGAGTACTGTGAAGCACCCCCTGGTATTCCATAGCACTGCTGTGAATGTTGACATTAACACTGATGGCAACACTAAATCTTTTTCAGGGTGTGGAGGCCAGGATTGTCACCACTTCCCTAAAAAGAAGAGTGCAAAAGTATAGTAATTTTTTCCCCTGTTAACACCCAAAGCACATGTTGCTGTAGTGGGGTAATGGCACTGCAAAACAGACTAAAGGAATATATATTCACAGACTTTAAAATCAGACTGCACTAATTGTCTTTGGGCAATAAGAGGTTGGGTGGGGAGGGTGTGTGTAATGTAGTGTGGTTAGATACAGTAGTGGAGAATTGGAAAATATATGATATTTTAAAAAAAACAACAAAAAACAAATGCTCCTCAATATATCTGTCTGATATTGCCATGCCTGAATGCATAGTGAAAGTAAAAGGGATTGTTAAGGAAACCAGACAGGAAAGGTAAAACAATGGCCTAGATAAGGAGCACCCCCTCAAACACAATAGCCTGGTTTATAATCATGAAGACGACACAGCCCCCAGCCTAGCAGGAGGGATGTTTTGCAAAGGCTGAGAAGAAAGGAAGATCAAAAGATAGATCTGGTAAACAATATGCCCTGCAAAGAGGGAAGCAGCTGCAGGCTGACACAGAGAGACTGACTGTGAGTCAGGGTCTGCAGCAAGAAGGCTTTAACTTGGGCCCCAAGAGAACAGGGCACACCAAGGATAAGTCATGTCTTCCTAGCAGCTTGAGGATAATGCCAGCAGAGATAAGGCAGTATGCACGTAGGTCTCTGTTATTCTATACTTCTCTGAGTGCTGTATACCTTCTGGAAAAATAAATCATACTTTGTTCTGAAGAAGTTGCTCCTGTGTCACTGCATACCGTTACAGTCCACGAGCTCCCAAAGGAAAACTCTTGCAGGTGCCAAGCCCATTGGGCCTGCTTGATAACAGGGTTGGCAACCAGGCAAATAGGCAGAGACCTAGTCAGGGAGTGGATGGATCAATGGATGGGACCCTATTCCAAAGAAAAGTGGAGCCTGCCACTTGAAAGGGGTGCATTTGGGGGACTGGAAAAGGGTCTCAGAGGGGGCAGCCTGCCCAGGGACCATGACAACAGTTTCAGTTCTGATGGCCTGCTTAGTACATAGTAAAAAAATAAACAGTATTCAGCTTATAAAAAAAACCTAGTACCTGGTGTCTTAGGAAATGTCCTCATCACTCTAGGTTGGCATGGGTTTATTTTGTCTGAGTTACTTGCTTCACAGGAAGAAAAGTATTTTTAAAAATCACATAGCTGATAAGATTTCTATAGAGTCTTTGGGAATTCAAACTGTACCTTTTGAGAGATGCCTTGATTGCTTTAGTAGCCAAGCCATAGTTTAGCTGAAGAGCACCAACAGTGGATGGCTAATATGTTTCAGAGGATTCCTGTAGTGGGCAGAAGGAAATTTGATCCCCATCTACTATTTGCAGAAAGATAGGTTGTGTCAATTAGAATGGGAGAACAGCAAAAGTTATACATGCTATTTCTGAAGTCTGTATTAGCAAATGAATTGAAGTAATAAAATTAAGTGTGCCTATTGTATTGGTTTAAATGTAATAGCAAATTATTGGCCAGATTTAATAACATCTCTATCCAGATTTGGTGCTTTTGTTAATTTTTATGGCACAGACTGATCCTTCGTAAACAAGAGATTAACTTCAGTTCAGTTTCCTCCTCCTCCTCCTTGCATAAGTGCCCAAGAGAAAGGCTAGCAGTCTCTAATTTGGATATGGAGGATGGGGGAGCATACCATGGGGGGTTGGACTCCATGTTTAGGCATTGGACATCAACTTGGGAGTTTCCTGATCCCTCTCTTATCATGTTTAAAATATTTTGTTTGCTTGTTATAAATACTAACCATTGAGGAAATCTTGCTGTTTCCAAACAAGGCTATTTTTCCTGCGCAGTCATTCCATTGCTTACAGATGTGGTACTGCTAAAGTCTAATTAAAGCTGTGCAAACCTGGCCAGTTTTGGATAACATAAGTTTTAACTAACTTATTGTTGATTACAGTTTGCATGAATTTATCCTTATGTTCCAGATTTTTTTTATTCCTAAATTAATATGGTGAAGGGAAACTCACAATAAAATCTTGTGAATTATATCAAACTGTATGAGTTTTGTACACTTTTGTGAAGGCTGCCAGCATTAGCGTATGATCAAGAGGACCTTCCACGTGACCAGCTATCAATAGTTTTAAGGAACTAAGACATTAGGCATCGAGACACTCGTGCCTATCCTGAGAATGCAGAATGTTACACTCAGCTGATTTTGTTTCTATGAATTTGGCAGAGATATGCATGGTTTGGAGGCCTCTAAACACAAGACAATATGAGCCAAATCCTGCCAAACTTCCCATGGGGTTTCAGTTTGCACAGAATAAAAATCACCACACTTTAAAACCAAATTCTGATCACTCAGCTCAATGAAAAAGTCCCATGAACATCACAGGGACTACCAGCGTGAGTAAAATGAGCAATATTGGCCCCTTACTTTGTGCAATGTTTTTCACATGTGCTGTATCCAAGTTATCTTACAGAGTTAATAATGTACTTACTGCGCTAAAAAAAGATAATAGCAGAAAGAGAGAGAGAAATTAAGAGATCCAGAGTTTTATCACCTTAATTATTTAAGATCAAATAATTCTGCTTAAATGTGTTTTAATAATTAGTAATCAGCATCTTGGAGAGTACTTCTACTGTCAAACAGATAATGAAAGACACTTTACAACTGATTCTAAGTGTAACTTTAACTTGGTATTTGAATTCTGTGAAATTCTCAACTCTCACTTGAATTAAACAGCATATAGGTGACTATAAATCATTAGGGTATTAAGTAAAATGAAATGAAGACAAATTCCCAATAAACAACATGTTGACATCATTGTGACAGCTCGCAGGAATCTTCTGCTCAGCACTATTCAAAACAAAACAAAAAAAGGAAAAGTTAGAAATACAGAATTCTATAGAAACTACCTAAAGTAATGCTACTACCTCAGTGCTAGGCTCTCTCATGGACTACTATGTTAAATTCTGATCACCAGTCACTATTTCAAAAAAGGATATAACAGAAATAGATGGGTATCCCAAGATTGGCAAAGAAAATTATTAGAGGCACAAAAAGAATTGCATGGGAAGATTGGGGCTGTTAAGTGTGAAGAGGAGACAGCTAAGAGGGGACGTGTTCAAGTATACAGAATGGTCATAAAAAGGTAGATGGGGATTCCTATTTATTTTTCTTCAAAAATAGGGAATGTACAAATTGCCAGACAGCATCAGACCTGTGATCTCACTAGTCCAATGTCCTGTCTCTGATGTTGGTTAGTACCAAATGTTATAGAGCAGTGGTTCTCACCCTTTCCAGACTCCATAAAATAAAACAACTACTTACTTTCTAGTGGTGCATTCAATAGCTATGGGATGAGTCAGGATGACAGGTGCTCTAGAAATATAAGAGCTTATGCAATGGAAAAGTGTTAGTACTATCAACTGAGAAAATACACATAGACCTGGTTTTATGCAATATTTGGAAATGTTCAGTACTCAGAGTGACAAGAGTTTTGTCTAGCAGAAAAATGCTAAGATCTATGTAGTTAAACATGAGAGAAGATGAAAAGTCAGTAAGATGTATAATGAAGCATGAAAATAAAACAATTAGCTGGCCAGGTTTTGGTTTCATTGAAAATTAAAAATAGAAAGAGAGTCAAGTAGTCAAATAATGTGATTTCTTTGTTTTTTTCTGTTTAATATTAAATATAAAAAAGTAGTGAGTATTAAGAGACAACTGAAAAGGTGTTAGAGGCCAAAGAGCAAATAAGTATGTAAACTAACCTTCCCTTTTGATACCTAACTAATTCCTCCAGGCCAGTATTGAGATATATTGGGGGGGGGGGGGCGACAGCCAGCCTGTGGCAACAGGCTGTGGCAATGTTAGATAGACTTCATTCTCTAGAATTGGCTATGCAACAACTTTCAGAAGTATTAACTTTCCTTTAAAAATTGAACATAATAAGAAAAAAAGGCAAACAGAATTCACTTGCAACTGCAAAATATGGGTCGGTGAATTGAGAAGAAAGAACAAAGTAAACATTCAGATTAGCATGTAGAAAGGCCCAATAATAACATAACAACACAGAAACAGCCAGGGTCTAGCTATTTCACATCATTTTATTTGACTACTTGTTACCCCCTACCACCAACTTCCAATCCAAGAGCACTGAAACCTTTTGTGAGTTATTCTCCTGAATTCAGGCCACATTTTCTGGCAGTAAGACAGTTTCTCATTATTAATTACAGCACTTCCCCAGCTATCTCCTGGTGAGTGGTGTCCAATTCTTGACTTGTCCTTCTGCTAGGAGACAGTGTCATCGTTACAGCACCTTGTTTAGGATGCTGTAGTTAAGATTCTGTCAATACTTTCCTTAACTCATAGTTTCAGGGGTTTCTAAGCTTATGGCAAGTATTCTGTGTGCAACTGAACAGGACATGACAGAGCCTGGGGCCAAAGTCTGTACAGCACATTAAGACCTACGGGTGAGAGAGATAATATATAAATTAAAAATCCCTAATGAGTGATATGGACGTTGATGATGGCAGACGTGTCCAGCACAGCATCTTAACCATTTGGCCTTTGAATATCCACATGTATTATTGTATCACCTTAAATGTCTTTTATTTGTAAAACATCTAATAATGAAAAGCTGTGACTGCTGTGAGATAATATGTAAAGAAGTGATTATTTGCTAGTTCTTTCTGGTACTCCAACATATAATATGCCACACAGAACTGAGAAAATCACTGTTATAACCATTTTATCCTTGATGTCTGTTTTGACTACACTAACATAGCTGTTGTCTGAGAAAGATGACTCATCCTTACAGCAATGACTATTTGTTGCTACATAAGTCACATAATGCAGGAATTATTATGGTGTTTGGTCAGAGATACTGTATGGTCCAGTTCTTCTCTCCCCTGGACAACTAAACACCATACAAAAAAAGTAACAAAATTAAAACAAATCCAGCAGCCTATCACTATTAAGCCCCGCTGAAAATTAATAGGTGGAATGCAGAAGCTCAGAAATTTTCTGTCAGCCTAAAACTCCCAGTCAATAGATTTGGGGTATTTCTTACCGAAGGGAGAGTTTGAATTCCAAAGGCATTGACACCTCACTGAAAATGCCCCACTGTAGCTCCCTGTCAATTTCATGTGGTGGGTTCCAGCTTAATGATCTCTACAGATCTAACAAGCCACCTCCCCCCCTCAAGACTTGAGCATGTCATCTACATCAGAAATGCACCATTAATTAGAGAGACATATATAATCCCTGCCACATTTTGTGGTTGTTTTTCCCAACCAACCAGTGTTACTTCTGTCTTTCTGAATTGAGCCTTGGATACCTAGCTCTTATCCACACTCCAATTTCTCTATCTCAACAAGAAGCCAAAGCACTCAGCAGCACCTACTGGGCCAGACAAAAGAGAGACATAGGTCTGGATGTTATCACCATAATGAAGATACTTGGCCCCCTTCATTCCCTCAGAACTCTGGGTAGCTCTAAATTGTTTTCTGGAAGCAAACCTAAAATGACTCTCCTACAGTGGAAATTCTGGAAATATCACTGAAATTTCACATTACTGAATGGTTTCTACACACATTAATCATGTATTTCTTGGCATGTTTCAAATACAGTGCCCACAAGGTAATATAAATGTATTTATTTCTTCAGGTGCGAGAGAAAACTTTTCTAGCTACTTACAAGGAATTATTTGGTTAATAGTAGCCAGTAAAATGTGTGGTTTAATGTTGCAGTGTGAAATTTGCAATTTTGCTTCATGAAAATGGCACATTTTTCAGTGGGGGGAAAACACAGCCTCACTATGGTAGACAGTAAAGATAACCGCATAATTTCATAGCTATTGTTTGACTTTTCAGCATGTAGGAGAGAATTTTAGATTTTTAATAGTGTTTGTAGACATTCAGTTGATTTGAGGAGATGGCTATTAATGGTTGTACTATACAGCTCTACAGGAGGTGATGAAAAAAAGCTCCCGGAGGTAGATTCAGGGGGAGGCTGGTATTCCTGTAGCCTAGAGATCTGGTGATTGGGAACATTAGTTGATACTCATAAGTGTATCTGCATTCTTAAGGGAGCCTGACATTTGGCAATTTTTATTACAGCAGCTCACTCTGTAAGTAGAAAGTGACTGAGTAACAGATGTTCTTATTTAGAAAGGATGTTATGGAAAGAGCAAAGCACTAAATATGCTCTAGCCTGAAAACTTCTCATTTAATCATAGAAAAGTCTTTAAAAAAAAAAAATAATGGAGATATCCCATCTCCTAGAACTGGAAGGGACCTTGAAAGGTCATCGAGTCCAGCCCCCTGCCTTCACTAGCAGGACCAAGTACTGATTTTGCCCCAGATTCCCAAGTGGCCTCCTCAAGGATTGAACTCACAACCCTGGGTTTAGCAGGCCAATGCTCAAACCACTGAGCTATCCCTCCCCCCAGTCTTAGACTGAAGAATCTCTGATAATAAAAATAATGTGAAATTACATATTTTAAGGTGTCACTTGATGAAATAATTTAATTTGATCTGAAGTTCTATAATGTATTTCTAGCCAGGGCCGGCGCAACCCATTAGGCGACCTAGGCAGTCGCCTAGGGCACTAACATTTGGGGGGCGGTGACCGCAGCATCTGGATCTTCGGCCGCCCCGGTTGTCATTGGTATTTCAGGGAGGGGAGAGGGGGAGACCTTCCACTGCCTCTGTCGGGGGCGGCATTTCGGGGGCGGGACCTTCCACCACCTAGGGCGGCAAAAAAGCTGGCAGCGCTCGCTCCTGTTCCTAGCTGATATGAAAATAAGATGCTAGTTTGTTACTTCATAGTGAATGGTTTAATGGACCAGTCTGCTCTAATAATCCAATGTGAAAGTTTGTTTCTAACAATACAGGGACAATGGAAGTGTATAGCAAATCCTGGGTACCTCTGAACCATGACTAGATTATTTTTGTGCCTCCCAGGCCACATTCTACTGAAGTAAAGAGGAATAGTTAACAATCTTCCATCATGCGCAATAACACCAATTTTAGAAGACAGTTTGTTATAATGCAAGTCTGTGGATCTGTTTCTGTTCCCATTCAAGTAAATATTTAAACTCCCATTAACTTAAATAGAAGATGAATTGTGCCCATTATGAAACAGTGCAGAGGAGCTTTAAAGGACTAATATGTAGTGAAACCGCACCATCCCCCTCCTAGTACAAACTCACATCCCTGATCTAATCCCCTACTTAATCACAACTCAAGTAGTGCAAAACACAGTGGGCTGCTTAACAGAGGTTCATGTGAAAAATTTCCTTTGATTTCAATTCACATGGCCTCACACCCCCAGATACGTGCTTTGGCACATAGCAAAACTCAGTCAAAATCACTGTCCCTTACCTTGTTTTTCAGAGAAGAGATGAATCATTCCATTTATTTATTCTACAAATAAATAAATAATAAAGGCACCAAGAGCTAGTCAATAATTAAGAACAGTGTGAGAAGTGACCAGTACCAGTGGAGCACAAAGTGCATTTGTTATCAGTGGACACAATACTATATGACAGTGTCTAACTGATTCCATAAGCTTTGTCAGGGACATGACTAGAAGTTTACCAAATAAACAGTTTCAGGGTCGACTGAAGAAAATCAGTGATTGGCTGAAATTATTTTCTTTCCCCAATTGAAAATGATTGTCCAGCCTAAATTGTAAGCAGAATTATTTTGAACCAGATTCACTAAGTGGGTTCCACTGTGTGTGTGGTAGCCCCCACCACTATAAACAAACTAATTGCAGCATTCCTTCCTGACCAAACAGAAGAATCTTCTGCCTTATTTCTTCAAAGCTAGCTTGACGGTGCCTACCTAGTTACATATCACAAACATATCTATACTCATTCTTATTTCCAGTACCCTCTTATACAGAGGGCAGAGCATATATACCAAGGATTCAGATCATGTGATAATCTGCTGTAAAATTTAGAGTTTACTAGACAAAATACTGCTTGGCAAGTCTTTAGTTTTATAATATGCGCTGCATTTTTTCAAGAGGGGTCTCACTTTGACCTCTATTTCTAAACCTGCAATCCATTCTGTAAAACCATAATTACAATTAACTGAGGACCCAGATTATGAAAAGAATTTAAGTACCTGATTTTTCGGTGCAATCAGGTTGATGTTTACATGGTATAGTTTGTGCCAGTTACTGATCACAGTCACAAAACTATGGGTTGAAAGTTGAGGCCATTTTTTTTTAAATGTGGTCTAATGTGCTTAGTTACATTCCTTCTAGAGAACATGGCAGAGAACATGGCAGGTTTATGAGTGAAGGACATAAAGTAAGGTAATTCTAATTGCTATTGGCTGAAAATTCTGATCAGTCACTTGTTGTGAAGAGGGTTTCCAAAAATACAAAACCTTTGCTTTTTGGAATATTGATTAGCAAATAATAAGTTGTACCAGTTAGGGAAAACTATTTTTCATGAAATATAATCTACGTACCAGCTCTATTATCAAAGCACTTTCCATCTCTCTCCACAATCCTCTTTCCCCATCTCCCCCACACACAAATGCATATTCTGTGCAGTGGTAATGCTTCTAAAAGCCCATAGGTTGTCCATAATAAGCAACTTCTTTCCATTATATCCAGAGAAAAATAGGTTCAATGTAAAGTGTTTTGCTAAATCTGTTTTTGTCTGCTCTGATTGTCTGTGATAACAGCATACTGTGAATGGAGTGCACATAATGGACTTTAGGAGGGATAGCAAGCTGCTTTGTACCTATAATTTAGCTCATTAAAAATGTATGGTTCATATATTGCTTCTATCTAAAAGCATTTGAGACCTTTGATGTTTCTAAATTGGAAGGAGCATAAATATTATTAAAATTAGCCAAGGATACTTGCAATTGTCAACTGATAGATGTTTTGTTTGTCAGAATATTGTTCCCTTTCAATTTGAATGGCTTTCTGAATTTGAGGTTATAAAAGTTATTATTGTTAGGGGAAAGTAAATGCATTCTGTTAAGGGGGAGAAACAGTTCCAGAAACTGGAAGTTCTCAAAATGTATTAGTTAAAACTTGTGAAACATCTCTCCTTTCAGTTTCCCTAGCCCTAATTCTATCTGTTCTATAGATATACTTACATGCAAACCTTTTATTAGGACAGTATTAAGGAGACCAGGAAACACATTTCAAATGGATATACATTAGCCATAAATAAATTCAGGCTAGAAATTTGAAGGAGGTTTCTAATCAACAGAGGAGTGAGGTTCTGGAACAGAATTCCAATAGGAATAGTGGGGACAAACAGCCTAACAAGTTTTAATGGATCTTGATCCATTTATGAATGGGAATATATGTCAGGGTTGCCTGTGTTAGCAGGGCACTGGAATCGATGACCCAAGAGGTCCCTTCTGGTCTTGTGTTATATGATGGTGGTGTTACTTGGTGACTTCTCCCCCACCCCCCGATTTTGTGTAGTAGCTATACTATTTGTGTCCATTTCTGGGCTGTAGAACTTAAGGTTTATTAGTATTGAATCTCCTCTCATTGTCTACCGCTTCCATAGCTCTGATCTCCACAATTCACTTTGGAGTGTGGTTTGGTCTTCTCATTGTGTTCTGAAATATACACATACACACATTCCTGTATTAATAGAAATAGTCAGATAGGCCAGATTTTCAAAAGTATTCAGAAGCCACAAATGGGACCAGATTTTCTAAATAGCTCCCATTGAGAACGTTCTGTGCACTGAATGAGGCTGATGTAAAAAAATAAAATAAAAAGTATGTAATCATGTAATTAAAACTGTACTACAATTCATATGAATAGGGGGTAAAGTTAAGGTTGTACAGGAATCCTTAACCATGGAATTTATTAACTTTGGAGTCCTTGACATTGCAAGCTTAACAAATTTTATGTATTTTTGTGTGTGTGTAATAGATAGCTAGTCAGCATATTGAGAATACTGCAGCTTATGCCTCCTTATTAACCCTGCTAACAGACTCACACATTATGTATTTATGTTGTGATACTACCTATGGACTCTAGTCCCAGCCCAGGACCCCATTGTGCAAGGCACTGTTAAAAAAACAAAACAAAAATGACAGTTCCTGGCCTGAGAAGGTAAATTTAAGACAAGACATATTAGGATGGTACAACAAACAGAAGGAGCACAAAGAAACAATGAGACAATACTGGTGACTGTGAAAAGCAGTGATTACAGTACACCAGCTGCCTAAGCACTGTCAAGTTTAAATAATAGCAGGGACAGGAAGGGGGTTTGAAAGAGCCTTTGAAATGAAAGGACGACCCAAACTACACTGGGAATCTCTCCAAGAGATAAGAATTAAACTGCTCTAATACTGCTGTAGCCCTGCCATCCCTCCCTCTCTCCTCTCAATGTAACTGGCTAAGCAGCCAGGGGAACCATGACACATCATTATAAAGGGTGTAGCAGAGTGTCTCTGGCTATGATGTCATGGTATTCCTGAATGCATTGTATCTATGGGTACATCTACACTACAGCGGGGAGTCGATTTAAGATACGCAAATTCAGCTACGTGAATAGCGTAGCTGAATTCGACGTATTACAGCCGACTTACCCCGTTGTGAGGACGGCGGCAAAATCGACTTCTGCCGCTTTTTGTCGGCGGCGCTTACTACCACCTCCGCTGGTGGAGTTAGAGCGCCGATTCGGGGATCGATTGTCGCGTCCCGATGGGACGCGATAAATCGATCCCCAAGAGGTCGATTTCTACCCGCCGATTCAGGCGGGTAGTATAGACCAGGCCTATGACACCCACAGCGCTTTGGGAGTTCCCATTGAGTCAATGTCCTCACTTCTGGACTTTGGCTCATCCTACCCTCCCCACCATTTAGCCCTTAATATTTGGAAAGCATTCTGTGGTCTCTGGATGAAACTGTAGAAGTTCAGGTTAATTATTATTATTACAGTATTTTTCACTGCTAAACAGACTAAACCTTTATGCACAGGAGATTGTATATTTCTGCAGGTCACTAAAAGCAGACCATATTTACTGGTGATGTTACATATTGGCAAATAGACTGTGATTTGTTAGACACACATCTTGTAATATTCCTATGTTAGTTCCGTTAACTCTATAATTATTGAAAAATCAATAGGATATTGGAAAAAATATTGTTGAAAAGTCCTTAGTCAGTCAGGCTGTTGGTACTCTATAATAAATGAGCCCAACTGGCAGTTTTAAACCTTACATTTCAGAAGCATAAGTGTATATCAATTAGAAGACTAAAGCTGCTGAACAAGGCAATGTGCTAGTAGATTCATGCTCCAGATGATGCTCTGCTTAATAAACACTTAATCAAGAAGTCAACAAGCATAGACTTTAGGCCACAAATTGTGTTGTAGTGTAATGGAATTTTTAAAAAGGACGGGTTTATACATTCTTCATAAGGCCCTATTCCTGCAGCCCCTTGCACATGCATGTACATTTACTCAAGTAAACAATGCTACTGTGAAAGTTCACATGGATGAAATTACTTGTGTGTAAATGCTTGCACAAACTGAGCCTTAGCATATGTCTACACTGCAATCATTTGAATTGTTTTAATCTCACTAGCTCAGATATAGGAACTGTTAAACCTCAGGAGCACTGGCTTCACCTGTAGAAACCCACCTGGGACCCTGGGTAATTAATTGGGTAGCTAGAGTTCTCTGAATGCTGTGCTCCTGTGCCTTCACAGCTCTAGTAACTAATCTAGCTAGATTAAAGCTAGTTTATCTACATAGGCTACAATCATGTCCCATAATTGTGGTATAGGCATATGCTAAATCACAAGGGAAGCAAACTCTGTGATCTTCACCATAAGAAACCCCACACCTAACTTGGTGTAACTAAGGTAAAAGGCTCAAGTATGCTAAGGTATAAGGCTCAAGTGTGGAAGAACATGACAGTGAAAGTCAAGATTAATTTTACTTTGGCAGAACTATGTTCATGAAATTTGCAAACCTTTGCAATTTGCCTAAATCCTAGGAAGTGGCATTAGTCCTTCCTTTTGCTGTGCACTAAATTTGCTCTCATGTTTAAAAACAAAATCTGAGAGGAAGATAAGTGAGAAGTGTCAAATTGCCAAACTTTTACCACCCATATATACACTTAAATTTTCCAAAAAAATTCAAGAAAAGGGAGACAGAAAATTGATGTTTCCTAGACTGTCTTTGACAAGCATCATTGCTTGCAACCCATGGCAAATTTGAGTAGGCTGAATAAATTCAATGAAATGGAATACCGATTTTAAATCAGAACCTTCTATACAGTAGTGCACATAGGACATCACAAAATACAGGGTGCACACTGTATATTTCCAGCACAATAGAACTCAGAGTATTCATATTTTCCTACTTCCTACCATGTTGTTATTTCTTTTGAGTCATTTTTGTCAATAACATTTTACTGGGAGTGGGGGTGGAAATAGTATCAGATTTTTCTCTCTCTCATGCAGCCATTTCTTCCATTTAGATGCATGGCTATTTCCATTTGTACAAACTTGCAAGATATCAAAATGGTGAATGTATCTTTAGAAGGGGAGATAATGCTTACAGAAGTGTTGTATTGAAATGTAAGTATTTTTGTTAAGTACTTAATTTGAACGTGCTGAAGACAAAAAAAAAAAATTTAATCACCAAAACTGTTCATTTCATAACTGAAATGGATGACAATCCATTCTCTGTGCAGGTTGGTGTGTGTGTGAAAGATACAGTAAATGCTGAGTACAAATTCCCAAAGGCTTATGAATATGTATAGGTGTCTGTGAGGATGCCCGGCTACGTGAATATTTCAAGTGATAATTCCAGAGTTTTCTCACCAGTCTGCATGTAGTTTGCCATCTGTAAAGTCTCTTAAAGGAGTATGAATATGGAATAAGTGCAAAATGTAACTGTGGCCTATTTACAAAATGACTTGACAGATTTTGTGTTGCTTGCTCTGGAGAACTACTGCAAATATGTCCATTCAAAATTTCATTTAAGTTATGTTAATAAAGTAAGTCAGATCAGTAATAGGAAGCATAAAAAAGGCATAGTAAAGCATTAATATGTCAGATCTAGAAACCTCAGATTTTTGCAGCTTCAGTCCTATTGCATGTTTTATGAATATTATTTCTCTGTTTGAGTGTGTGCCACCCTTGGGGAACCAGGGGAGTAAAGGAAGTTGGAGTGATTGCATAGTGGTTCTCTGAAAAGACCATTCATCTGTCAGAAGTGCTATATCAAGGCTGACATGTTTTCAGAGCCTGATAATTTGACTGGAAATACAAGTAAAACCTTAAAAGCCAAATCACTTCTATTTTTATGTTAAACTGAAGTAAAAGGTTCACTGTCACTACCCAAGCAATGCCTTCAATAATTTGTCTGAAATAAATTATACAACCAAGTGAAGCATTTTTTTTCCCAGTGAAGAGGGGAGAGCAACTCCATCTGGATTTAAAAATATATGATTTGACCTACAGTCCTGTAAATCCTAGAAGAGGAGGATTTCTTGGTTTTATCTGGATCAGATGAAACAGAGGTGAAATACTGCATGTGAGAGATACTGCTCTGAGGTAATAACAATGTCATTTAGCACACTGTTCCCCTCTTACTGAACAGCAATGGTTTGTGAGGTGGGAATAATAAGTGAGGAGTAACACATCCCACCAGGCGATCCCAAAGCTTATGAAACTTTCTTTAAAGTACCATTAAGAATAACTTGAAACTCATACAACAAATAAAACCCTGGCTTTAACACTCTGCCTATTCTAGATTGTACTTAGCACTGAACAAGTGGGTAAAGGGGAAGAGAAGAGGCACAAGGAGCCTGCTTTCTCTCTCACCCTCTAGCCCCCTTTATCACTGCGCATGAGCTAAGCATGCTATGAGCCTGTGTTTGTAAGATTAGAAAACTATAGCATTGACAACAATGCTAGAAACACCATAGATGTGGGAGGAGCAGGACCACCATCCCATTCCATGGCACCACACTATTCTTTTGACTGAGCCAGCATTGTTGGAGGCATATGCTACACACCGTTAAAGTGATAGCTTCCTATGTGTGTATTTCTCTCCCCCACTCCTCCAGAGTCTGAGCCATTGTGCCTGCATCATTGGGGACATGGTTATGGGAATACTAATGGAAGTCACTGCATGACTTGAGTTAAAGCAGGGCTACTTTTTGTGGCATGGCTGAAGAGGGTCAGTTAACTCAAAGAATACAAATATATATCAACTATGTATGTCTTTGGAAAAAGATGAAAGGGGGGTTGAAGGCAGCACTAATTGCTTATAAATGTCTACCTACAGACAAACTGTGAAAGGGTATCATTGTGCATGTATTTGTGCTTTACTTTTATTTAGTAACAGTAGACATTGGGAATGTTCATAGTGGCTCTGATGTATTTAGGCTATGGGCAAACTGAACTTTCTACTTCAGTACAAATTGTGTATAGATGCACTCAAACTGCTCATTTCTATGTTGCCTCCAATGCACAATGAAGTTTGTATGGAGTTGGGTTGCAGACTTAACTATAAAAAGGAAAGAGAGAGAGAGAGAGAAAGCACGTTCTGAAGCAGGTTAGTTGTTGACCATGGAAGCATAATAAATGTTCCTTGAATAAACTGCCAGTATCCTAAGATGTAGTCATGAAGAAAATAAGTTTTATCTCAGGCATGACACACTCCTAGATCCCACATGAAATACTGTTAGAGAGTCTTCCTAAGCCATCATTGCTGCCTCTCTTCTGTTGATGGCTTTCTACTAGTTCCCAGATACCATGGTGCAATACATAGATTCATTATGTACAGTTCTATTAGTAATACATAGATTCTAAATTTCACCTGGAAGATATATCTGGTCTCTTTCTCTGTTTTGGAGCCAAGGGACGAATAGTTCTTCCAGTTTAGCACATATCCATAAGCAAGCTATAAAAATACACTTATTTATTTGGGTTTGGAACTAATTTGTTTCATTTGAACTGTTCTATATGACAGCTGATGAAAGCCAGTAAATATGACCTATGGGGAAAAACATAACACTTTCAATCTTCATACCAATGGTTCAGTAGGAGTCTCCTCTGATTGAGAACCTCAGAACTGCTGTGTGGAATGAAAATGGTTACCTCCCCCGCACCCTTCCCCCCCACACTTTCATATTTACTAACTTTTGGCAGTTTTAATGTAGAACAATTTATTTGAAATAGTTCAGAGGTGAAACTAATCTAAAGATCTGATTTTCCAAAGGGCTGAGTAAACAATTCCAACTAAAGTTCATACATTGGGGCAGTTGTTTGATGCCTCTAAAAATCAGCTCCTACATGTCTAAAACTAGCTCATTCATTGATAAATTGTGGTGCACTGAACTGGGAGCACTATGTGTCCCTTGAAAAGAGGATGTATGATGCATCAACAAAATGGGAGTTTTAGCTATCACTTCAGAGAGAGAGAGAGAGTTAATGTATCCTCAAACTAAAATATTGAATGCCCATCAAAACAATCAGTCAAATGCAGTTCTATAGTTATCCAAAAGAGGTGCTTCTATCAGGAATTTCCTCCATTTTTTTCAAGGTATAGTAAAAGCTGCATCTGCAAGTTTAAAAAAATGTTGTTTTTTTTAAATCCTCTTTGAATGGTACTGATGGTCAAAGAGGCATTTGAGAATGATAGAATGATATTTTTTAAAGAATGTGACATAGCCACAGGGAATTTCCTCACATGGGAGAGAGGAATCTTTCCTCCAGGGATTGGTGTTGCAAAAATCTCTGAGCTGTGAGATTCTAATCTCAGGTGGGCAGCATGGCTGTTTAAAATTAAATGAGAGAAATAAAATGCATCTGTTACAGAGAAAGATTATTTGGTCTCTTCTAACCAGATATCAATGACTTAATTTAAATCAGAATTACTAAATAAATGAGTTACAATCACTAGTTTAGTCTTTTTGTACCAAGTTTTCAGAAGGATTTCAACTTGGCCTCCATTTTATGGCACAAGTCACTTACACGTACAATTGTTTGTGCACTAGAGCTGATGCATACATTTAGTAGAATTGACACTCACACATTTCTGTGCACTAAGGGACAAAATCTCCCTCGACCTTTAAGGCTTCAGAGATTTCCCAAGCACTGGAACACATCTGCTTCTGCTGGGTATATCGGGTGAGGGATAAAATAACTGCTTAGGGCCAGGAAGGGTGTGTTCACCTGCTGCGCACCACAAAGCCTTCCTCGGTGTTGGCTTCCTAAACATCAGTGCACAAGAGGCAGGAGGAGATGGGCCAGGGGCAGGCTTGACAACGAGATGGGGCTATTCCTGTTTTGTTTTCCATCTATGGTGGGGCCACATAAGGAATCTGGAAGTCTACAATAGCCGATATCACCCAGGGCCTTGAGAGGAGATCTATTGTGTATATTTCTTTTTCTTATACATAAGGATGGGCTAAAAAAATGGCACATATACTGTATCTTAAACAAAAATTATTCCATTTTGACTTAATCCAAATATTTATTTTTTAAAAAGAAATAAAAATAGACATTAGAGATTGGAGACTCATATTGAGGCCACTGAGAGATAAGAATAAGGGACCTTGCGGCCATATTCTTTAAAGCAAGTCCCAGTATTAGATACTAGATGGCTCAAAGTACATGTTAACATATGATGGTAATTTTTAATTTAAAAAATAATCTTGACTGAACAATCGCACAGTAAGTTTGATTATAGTGAACACCTTTCTTCACAAAAAAGTTATAAGTGATGGAGATGCTGACCCTTCCTGATAGGTACTTGATATACCTCTGCTTTACCCCAGGAGAAAACAGTTAAAGATGTGCAAAAGCTGCTTAGAGATACATAATTGATAGGATTCACTTTTATAATACTACTGAAAATAGAAAAGAACTCAAGCAAGTAAGAGAGCCTTTAAAGCAAGAGAGAATAAAGAATATGCTGTAGTTCTGTGGTTAGCCAGTCTTATGAGCATTGCTTATTGATGTCCACTGGAATTGCTGCAGAAGACCACCATAGAAAGAGGAAACTCTGCTACATTAATATTTTATTCTACCATCTCACTCACTTCTTCTTAAAACCCAAGGGTTTTTTGGGAGGAGTTGGTTGATTTTCTTTTTCTGCCTATGATGTAGAAGTGTTTGCCTATACGATTCTAACTATTTTCTAACATACTGAAATTTAATCAAAACCTTTCCCTTTATAAGTTATATTCTGAAATCTATTTTCTTTGCCTCTAACAAACTGAGTCAGAAAGGTAGCTTCCCTGCCATTTTTATTGAGTTAAAACTGAATAAAATAGTAGTTTAACCTTTTTGGGAATAACAGGTGACATACGTGTAATATATTATACTATGCAAGAATAATTGAATATCCAGTGATCGCTTCATGAAATAGAGAAAATCTTGGTAATATCCAAATAATAACTAAACTGAAAATTGATTTTAAATAACCAGAATGTATCTTCAAAACACAGATAAAAGAGATATTTTTCAACACTCTCATATAAATATTACTTACTATACAAATCCTTGTTTAAAATGAGAACCAGTAAGCCTGTGTCATTCTGCCCTTGGGTGACATGTGCAGCTCTCACCAAAGTCAAGGAGAACTGCACACTTATATATCCCAGGGCAGTTCTTCACTGTATCACTACCCTACCACAGAGATTTAGTTTGGAACTGAACTCAAATGTATTGAATAGATCAGTGCCTCTCAAAGTCAGGCTGCTGCTTGTGCAGGGAAAGCCCCTGGTGGTCCGGGCCAGTTTGTGTACCTGCCGCGTCCGCAGGTTCAGCCGATCGCGGCTCCCACTGGTCACGGTTCGCCGCTCCAGACCAATGGGGGCTGTAGGAAGTGATGCGGGCCGAACCTGCGGACGCAGCAGGTACACAAACCAGCCTGGACCACCAGGGGCTTTCCCTGAACCAGCGGCAGACTGGCTTTGAGAAGCACTGGAATTGATAACAATTTACCTTAACATTTTCAAAAATCCACTTAGTCAAGTTAGAAAAAGAAAAGCTGGTGATTGTACCAATCAAAAGCAGCTAGAAATGGACTTAGCCATTTAAACAAATGTGTCAAACAAGACTTCAGGGCTATATCACCTTCTCCCCCCTGAAACTTTCCTACCTGGATGTATCACGAGCCATAGGGGTAATGGGAATGACAAGGTAAAACATTCTACATCCAGTGAAGGCCAAACCGTAGTTCCATTAATAGGCATATTTGTCCCCTAACACTGATAATTCCAGAAATATCATACAGCAAAGTAAATGGTGTTTGACTGATTCTGAGATCTCATTTTTAGTAGAATTCTCTTTAGGAGATAGAAAATTATAACCCATCATCATACATTAGCATCCTACTAGTCTGTCTATTTTATCTGTCCAGTGAGGTATTTTTAGTACCCATGTATCATTAGCACCTACAATATTCCTACATAAATTATAATTCCAAAAATAAAGGACCAGATCCTCAGCCATTGGAGCTATGCCAATTTACACCAGCTGAGGATTTGGCCCTACATTCTTAAATCTTATATCTTTATATGGTTTAAGATAAAGCTTTAAATGTAAATGTACATGACCGGTTAAGTAATTATGCAAAACAGGACCTGAAGAATTAGGCAAATGTACACCTGTCTTGAGAAAGCGAGAGCCAAGTACCTCCAGCTGCTTGTGTCTCTGAGTATCTGCAGCCCAATGAGTGTTTTATTACACTTATATTTAATTATACACAAAAAAAAGCTATGAAGAAATCAATAGCTCTGTGATCAGAGCAGGGTTTGAATAGTCTACAGTAAATAAGGCCTCGGGCCATTCATTGAACAATGAAGTGAAAACAAAATATTGAATAGTTGCTCATTAATTGAGCACCATCCATCCTGTATGGTTGAATAAGGCAGTATGCAATCAATTAAAAACTGCAGCATAATGCATTTGCACCAGGGAACTGAATTAAGGTGGCACAGACAAACTTAATTCTGGTATTTTCTGACAGTTAATTGCTTGACTTTGTACCCTTCATTCTTTGTACTCTTTTATTTTGGGGGAAGGGAGGTGAGGAGTAATTTCTTAGTTCTTTAAAAAAGGGCAAACAGTGGGGGGGGAAACAGAAATTTCATCATGTGGCATCACATTGACACCATATGGGTCATCGGTAGGATTGGAACTTTTAGGTCAACCACACAGACCTCTGCCACTTGAGCTAACAAAAACTGATAGCAGTAATAAGAGATTAACCGCTATGTGGACAGCCCTAGATGGGGATGAGACACTTTCATGGTTTTCACAGATATTTGCTGACAGCAGTGGATTGGTGAACCTCAGAGATACTGGGTTCCATTCCAGGCTCTGGAGGGGAGTGTGGTCTGGACTCTGGGTATGGACTCTTCTGCCCATTGCCTCCAAGCTTGGAGTCCTTCTGTCCCATCTCCATCCTACCTCTCGCTGTCCTGATCCTCTGTCTACCCCACAATTGTCTTCTCACCTAACCAGTCCTGGGCTCCACTTCTCAGGCTTCTGATTCCAATGTCCTTCTCCAGCAAGTCCTAGTCTCACCCCTCCTGACTTCCTGTTCCTTGGCCGCTGTCACTTCCAATTTTCTTGCCCAGCCACAGTAGTCCTGGGCTGGAACATGGTCAGTTGCTCTGTGGGGATGGCACACATGCCATTTGGCCATCACTAAGAGCTCTAAGAGGCTCGAGCATGCTCAGTGAGGATGGACTCTTCAATGATTTGAGCTGTTCAGCTCTTGCAAGCCCCTACTACATTTGCAAACTGGACTTATATTAAAGGCTTATAACCTGGCAAAATTTGGGCAGGTTTTCCTAGGGATGGCAAAAGGCATATCCCTGACACAAATGTCACCTTTCTGCCAAATTTCAATCCAAATGCTTCAAAGCATAGACGCACTAGGTGTCGAAGGAAAAAGCCTTCAGAAGTTGTCTTTTTTTTTTATGTGAAAAACACATTTTCCCCTAACTTTGTTCTCAGAAACAGCTGAGCCATTTTGGCTGACATTTTCCAAAAGCATTCAACCTGAGGCAAACATCTAACATGAAAAATGTAAGTGCACATTTTTAAACTTTAGCAGAGTTGTAAGAAACTGAAATTAAGATCTTATAATGGGGAGTGTCAGGCAATCTTAATATGTAGTGCCATTTATAATATTAATTTAAAGCCCTTTCTTAATTTTAGCTATTATATACACAATGCTTGATCTGGAACAAAAAGCAATAAATGATGCTATATGTAGTACTTACATTTAAGTGACTGCATTAAAATAGTTTGAATTGAACACATTAAATATATCAGTAAAATAATATAACACCTTTTATTTCTATAGAACATTCCTTTCTAAACAGCTTTGAATTAGACCTCACAAGACCATGTGTGAAACAGAGAAGTATAATTTTCCTAATTTTCACAGGTACAGAGAGAGATTAAGTAATTTGCCCAAAGCCACAGGGCTAATCTCTAGCAGAGCCAAAAACAGAACCCAGATCTTTTCATTCCCAGTCTTATACTCTAGTGCCTAGACCATGCTTCAAAATCCCTATATAAATAATTTGAAGAGTTTTTATTTATACTGTATTTTAAATTCTCATTAACTCAAGTAGAACATGTCTATAGGACCATATAATCCAACAGGATCTGAGGTCCACAGCACCTTCCAGCATATACTGGTGCTTTAACCTGAGTTGCTCTGAGTTCACTCTCAAACAGTCCACTGACTCTTTGAATTTGAGATTACCCGTGGAGAAGATGTAGTTTCCTGAACAAAAATGTGTGTGTTTAAGACTTTCTATTTTCTCCGGCAGAGCTGAGTTTTAAAACTTAGAACTGTTCTCTTTCCTTCTTCAACAGAAAAAAAATCAGCTGTATTAAATATTGGTGTGAAATCCTAGCTCATTGAATCAGTAGCAAAAGTCCTATTGACTTTAATGTGGCCAGGATTTCACACTGGCAAACCTGGCTGTTCCCATCATGAGCATTTCAGATAAGACGCTGTTAAAGTCAGGGTGGTTCCAGTTCAAGCAGATGATATGCCATAAACTGTTGTGGGTCACGCAGCATCCTAAATCCTGTGGTTTATGCACAGTCTCTGGTAAACTAAAGTTAAGTTAAAACAAAGACCCTGATCCTACAAACCCTTCCACACACACTTAACTTCTGTACTCATGAGTAGTCCTATTGCAGGATCTGAGGACAATTTGGGGGAAAATCAAATTTAAATTATACCCTAAAGCTGTAAAACCTGAAACTGAAGTGCCATGTTTTTCCTCAGTCAATATTTTCCACATCAGATTACCTTAATTTACAGATCAAAAATGATTTCTAACTTCTAGTTCCAAGCATTCACTTTGGGATAAACTGTGATTTTTCCACCTTTGACATCATCACCAGTAACAATGATTCTGAAACTAGAATAGATAATATTGCTGATGATCATCAAGACAGAGCAGAGCTAATCTCGCTTTATCATTTTAATTTATAGCTGCAAGATATCTGCAGCACTAACAGTAGTAAAAGCTTATTTTTGTTAGTTGTTTGGGCAACTGTGATTCAAAGATGCTTCTATTTAGAAAGGATGGACTCTTGCACAAGTCAAAATGTATATAAAAATTGATTAATTTTGTGAACCCTAATAGGTATTTGCATACACAAGTACTCAGTGCAGGTCAATGGTGTGAGTGGGAGGAGAATATGTGCAAATGTGGATTTGTGAATCTAAATATTTGTATATAGGGATGTGTGGATGTTTTAAGTACAGAACTCAGCCTCTATCCATAGGTGCTGGAAATAGGAGTGCTGGGGGTGCTGCCACACCCTCTGGCTTGAAGTGCTTTCCATTATATACAGGGTTTACAGTTTGGATAAATGGTTTTCAGCACCCCTACTCTACAAATTGCTCTAGCACCCTGGCTCTGTGTTTTCTGTTCCCCTCTGTGGTGTGTTTCTAACCACAAATGCACTTGAAATATTTTTCTCCCCCCTATTTCTTTGTTCTATTTATTTTCTATGTGCACATAGCTATAATGGAGAATAATTTGGCTACAACTTCGATGATTTTTTAGTAAGGGTTAGATGGATTGGAATCCTTGTCAGCCAATCATTATGCTTCCTCAATATTACCCATTAAATATCAATTATAGACAAAAGATAGCCCACTTACTTTCTCATAGTAACCTTTACCTTAGTAACTGTGAAGAACAATGGGCATAAACAGATCATCTGCTCTCACTACCGTATCCTACCAAAAAAGCGCAATCAGTAACTCAAATGGTAAAAGACATATATTTATCTGCGATCACACTGTTTAAGTGGTATTTGTGATTAAAATATTACCACTGCAGCCCATCCCCTATTTGGAAATATGTTTCCTCATTTTAAGAAAAGCGTTGTCATTTTATGTTCTACTACTGTAGTAAATTAAGATGACTTCTTCCAGCTATCTATAAACAGCAAACATTATACTTATATTTTACGCTTCACTGTAACTCACTTTCCTGTTGATGCTAACAATACTTAGCCGCTTTAAAAAAATCATGTATGCTGCAGACTTTTATTGTTTTGACAAGTGCAGCATTCTTGAGCTGTGCTAAATGCCAGAATAAAGCCATATCAAAATGTAAAATGTTAACCAGAAGTGCCGTCGTGACCTGAGAACAAGTAGTATTTAAAACGCTCAATCAGAAAAGATTGCTGATATTTAAAGAGAATATACTGTGACTTTTCCAACTATTAGAAGTGCAGAATTCTTACTGGCAGCTTGCAAGAAGAGACATGAATTTAAGAAGCATTCACATGAAAGTATAAAAGACAGACAATTCCCTGCTGTTTTAGACCAGTGTCCCTGTTCTGTTCTCAAGTACATCAGGCCTGTCAAGACATCTCAATTCTCTTGCTGCTAACAACAAAACTATGTAAATGACAACAATGCATTGCCAATGCCCAGTACATATAGTGCAATGTCTCAAATACTAAATTTCCAATCAATTGTAGACTCTGTAAATGTTTAAGTTTAGATGTTCCTTAGCCCCTAAAGATAATAGTTTAGGCTTGATTTTTAGAAGTTTTGCATACTGAAATACTTAGTTATTTTCCAAATGTGAAATACGGTGCTACCAGTCAATGGGCCTGATTTTTGAGGTGCTGAGCACCCAGAGTTCTCATTGATTTCAAATGATCTTTGGGGTACTCAGCACTTGAAAATCAACCCATTTGTTTTGCCATCTGCTCATTTTATCACTTTAATAAGAATTTGCTTCACAATATTCGAAGGATGCTTTGAATGCAAATCAAAGACAAATGATCCCTTTACCAAATGTGGATGGTAACTACATTATCAGCGGTTCATGGATACATACTGTGATATTTGAAAACCAAGCTCAAGTGGAAATTTGAGCATCCACGGGCATAAGACTATTCTAGCTTTTCAGAAACTGTATTGTATATGTATAGTTGCTTTTCTCCTCAATGGCAGCCATGACTATAGTATCAGAGCACCTCATATACATAGTATCAGAGCACCTCATATACATTAATGAATATATAAAATTCATAACCACCCTGTAAGGTAAGAGAGAATTTCCATTTGGTGGATGGGGAACTGAGGCATGGTGGCTTGCCCTTTGTCACAGAGAAAGTTTGTGAAAAATCCAGCAACAGAATCTAGGAGTCCCACATACCTGACAAGTGCCTTAACTGCAGCTTTTTTCCCTATACACAGTGCTACCCTTTCTCTCTAAGACAGATATGTGTGTGTGTGTATGTCTGTGTGTGTGTGTCTGTCTCTCTCTCTCACACACACACACACACACATATCTCGCTTAAAGAGAAAGGATAGCATTGTGTATAGGAAAAAGAAGCTGAGGTTAAGGAATATATATAAAAATATTTTAACTCTACTGTTAGGAACCTAAGGATGAGTGCACTGGTTCCATAGTGTTCTGTCCAGTTAGCATTTACATTATGCAGAGGTTTCAAAGCGAGATTGGGCTAACATGTTCAGTTAGGAAAAGATAAAGCTATCTGGGGAAAATAGAACCAATCCATTTAGAAGGCACAGTGTAAGTCTGGACAATTTCCCTCTATACCTTTCTCTCTTTTGACACTCACTTTACAGAGGTGTAGATGACCACACATTGGGCAAGGCAATGGAGAGTTGGATCCCTTGATTTTCAGACCTTAGGCTGTGTTTGCGGAAGAAGAAACAGTTCTTTTTTAGTAAACTGATCCAATTTGTCATGCAATTTATGAGACAAATGGAAACAGCACTGTGACATTTTTCCAAAGTCACTCTTTAGGGTACAGATGCACTTTAAATTTCTCAACAAGTATAGATAATGAAGAGTAGAAGTATTTGCAAATGTGCCTTAAGGTCATTTCTATTAGACTGGTTATCAATCTATGGGGAAGTTATAGTATTTTTATAACTGTTCTTTGAGATTTATTTGTAGCTCTTTTTTCAGTTCTCTCATACTTCTAATATTTCTCATTCTGTTTATTGGACTTATGCTTTTTTAGAATAACACAGAAATCACACATTCCTACTACGATTGTGGGAGTAGGGAGGTGGATGGTGTGTGTGTAATTAGACTTGGAAGGATTAAATTTGTATTGGTAAATGTCGTTTTCACTGCACACATACAAACTAATAAAAATATTTCCATCGATGATAATAAAAATTTACAGATAGGCAAAGTAATAAAAATGATGCTTGAAAACTTATTAGTGCCAAAAATCTAGTGAGCTAGACTTTTCAATAAGGCTTCTTACAACTGAACTAGTGAATGAATAGTAAAAACAGGAAGAATTTGATTTAAAAATATTTACTTTGTGTATTAGGATATGATGTTGGCAATCTGTGTTTTCATGGTTTATAAAGCATTACCTTTTTGAATCTCAATATCTACTATCATTAAACAATGTGAAAATATAAGTAGATGAAAATAAAAAAGCTTAAAAATAGACAGCAATATTATCTGTCAAAATTACCTTCCCCCTCCCCATCTAATTCTTCCAAGCCTATGTACAATCCAGTAAATTATTAGAAAAGCAAACTGTGGGGAAGGTGATGATGGTAGTCCAGAAACTTAGAAATCCTTGTTTAGCTCACAAGTGAAGATGAATTTGACAGTCTAGTCAAAACCATGTCACAAACACCATACAATTTGACAAAATGTGTTATGGCTGGCCATCCTTACTTAAGAGAACCTATTGAAAGTGCATTGCTATAGGCCAGGACTAAGGTAAATCTGAAGATCTATGTAGAAAATCTGAAAGAGCACTAGTTTAAAATGGGCCAGATTCTGATACTCTTAATCACACCAAATACACCTCTACCCCGATATAACGCTGTCCTCAGGAGCCAAAAAAACTCACCGCGTTATATTGAACTTGCTTTGATCCACCGGAGTGCACAGCCCCGCCCACCCCTGGAGCACTACTTTACCGCGTTATATCCGAATTCATGTTATATCGGGTCACATTATATCGGGGTAGAGGTGTGGTGCCCTCTAGATAAAATTCACCCCTTTGTAAAAGGCCACACAAGGTCTGTGAACCACTTAAATCCCAAACAGTGCTTCAGTGAAACTTGAGTGGAGCATAGATCTTACTGTGGCCTGTTGCACAGGGATACATTTCATCATCTATGCTCAACTGTCTACACTGCTGTTAGACTATCCTTTTCAGGAGCCCTAACTTACTCTCAGATTTATAGACAATATGTAGAACAAAACTTGTAATCTCATTTTTAAAAAATCAGGTTAGTTTGACAGGATTTATTTTCCATAAACCTATGTTGATTGACAGTAATTACATTACTCCCCTTTTAATTCTTTATTAATCGAGTCCTGTAACAGCCGTTCAAAAGGGGAAAATTAAAAAGTGAAACCATGCCCAGAAATAAAAATGTGAAAGTTCTGGATAGGATTTTCAAATAAATGTAACATTAGCCTACCACTGCCCAAACTGAAGTCAATGGTAAAACTCCAAATGACTTTAATGGGCATTGAATTAGTCCAATGCTGAGCATTTCTAAAAATCCACTATACAACTATAAGACTCCTCTACATGAATATATCAGCATTATTTCATATTTGACAGAAACAGTAGTAACAATATGTGAGAGAATACATCACTATGATATGGAGAAGAAGAGAATGTAGCCATGACATGGAAAATTTAACTATTACAGTTTCATTTCTTCCCCTTTATTTTTTTCAGGGTTATTTTTCTGGATCTTATTATTTCTGGAATATTGGTTTATTTACTTGTTTTGTGTTTAAATTTCATGATGGACAGGTATTTATAATATTTTTGGTAGCAAATTTAACTATACACATCGCTGCCAGCTCCATCCATACTGCACACTTTTCTCAGAGACTCTGAATCACACAGAGTATTTTTCCTAAGAAGTCTGCGTGTCTTCCCAAGTACAGTGTGGGATATTGTGGAGGTTTAGAGCCATGGCTAAGAGCATGGCAGATGTTCAACAAATTGGCAAGTCATTACTTCAGTGTTTAACAGTGCAGGAATGTAACTTGTGTTTGAGACTCGTGCTGAAATTTACTGTGAACGGCACCTGTTCCAAAGGCAATAGGGCAAAGGATAGTTTGCTTGAGGTGCTATATGGGATCGTGGTTTTTTAACAATTTTGTAAACTTAGCACTGTATGCTCCAATGTTCTGATTAACAGCTTCTTAAACTAATGCACATTGAAAAAGGAGGATGCATAAACAAAACGCACCACCAACAACCTAGGTGTAATACTCAGAATTTGTTCTAAATCTAGAAAGAAAGAATTACCTATGACCATATATTCTTCTCTATGACTTTCCTTATTGGCAAGATGGCATCAATGCTGCACACCTTTTTAAGTATTAGAATCCTTAAGTATGTTTTACCGTGATCCAATAATAGAAAATGTCATCACTTTTCATGGTAACTTAAGAGAGACATTCAGGTTAAGTACACTGCATTTTAAAAACCACAGAAATCACCGTATCTTTTTTTTTAATAGTCATAAAGCTGAAATAACTTATAATCTAATTCACTTTTTCCCACTATCTGTATTTTTTTACATGACATTGAGTTTGGGCAAGATAAAATAATTAATTTCACATTCTGGTTCTTGCACACCAGCCGAATGCTTTCATGTTTGGGGAGTAAAATACTTGGAAGAATGTTTAGCAAAAACTATTTTAATTGGAATTTACATGTAGTCCTATTGAAAAGTGGAGCAACTACAAGGCTACTCATCTGCCAATGCTTCTCTGTCCCAATATGGAGTGAGACTAGAAATCTTTCCCATCTAAACTGAAGCTATAGTCAGTTGAGTTCTCACTAATTAGGTCCATATCTCGGACAGCAGCTACCTTGCACCCACTTACTAGAAAGCTGGGCTTACAGGGTTTGACATAGAGGAAAGGACAAGAAAGTTAATGGTAAAGAGGCAAAGAGAACTTTTCTAGTGTGCCTCTTGGAGGTACTGCAGTGAATCATGGGAGTGAGGGTCTGGCAATCTGCACACTGACAAGACAAGTAGGACTGAAAGACTTTACAAAAATAAAACCATGGTCAAGGTCTAAAAAACTGTCAGTAATAAATAGAATGCTAACTCTCCACTCCTCATGTTTTATAGCATCTGAGATTATTGCTCTGTAGCAAACTGAATCACCTGCTCAACAGCCTGTTCTGCAGAACGAACCTTTCTTATTCAAAGAAAAATGTATGAATAAAAAACACAGTGTTATTTAAGCTTCCTCCATAGTTGTCTATGGTGATCATTTTCAAAGCTCTTAACTACCAGTACATATCCCAAGACAGACTCATTGCTCCAGAAGAATGCAAACCCAACCCTGAACTGAGAAACTATTATTAAAAACAGGTATCTTCTGAATAGTTAAGTGAGTTGTCCTTTCAGGAAAGGCAGAAAGATGGAGGTAGACCTGGTTTTCGCATAGCACAGCTATTACTGGATGTAATAAAATCTGCTCTCTCTGTGTTGTGATTTGGACACAGAGTCTGTCACAAGTTTGTTTTTGAAGGTCTTGCAATGACTATGGACAAATCATAACAGCAAAACATTGCAGTATGAGGAAACAGAGTGAAGTGAAGTTTTAATTAAGGAAGGATACACCTACTCACAAATTCATTCCCTACAGGGCTACTCTCTCACTCTAATTCAATGCCTCAACCACAGCAACAGCTAGTAGTCATTTCCTTGACACCAGGGCTTGTTAGAATGAAAATAACTATACTCCCTAAAGAGATGCTTAGGGCTATGAGAAAAATGTTGTTGAGTGGGACTCTATCCCTCTGTACATGCTTGAAGATAATGCCAGACTGGACTGCTGGTTCTCTGAGTATGATAAAATGGATAGCTTGTCTTATCATTTGTCATAATCAAGGCAATCACATCTGTCTCCAAAGAATAGAGAATTACTTTGAGATGGCTGGTACTGTGTACAGAGAATCTTCTGAGAAGAAGACTGAATTGTAGTGTGTATTGATTGGTGACTGAATGTGAATTCTGCCCCATTTTGAGGAAAGGGGTTTCTGAGGACCTGGAGAACTAGAGATCAGTCAGCCTAACTTTGATACCTGGAAAGCTACTGGAACAAATTATTAAATCATCAGTTTGCAAGGAGCTAAGTACAATAGGGTTATAAGGAATAGCCAACATGAATTTGTCAAGAACAAATCATGCCAAACTAACCTAATTTCCCTCTTTAGTAGGTTTGCTAGCCTAGTGGATCTGAGGGAAGCAGTAGAGATGATATATCTTGATTTTAATAAGGCTTTTGACACAGTCCCACATTACATTCTCATAAGCAAACGAGTGAAATATGGTCTAGATTAACTTACTACAAGGTGGGTGCACAACTGGTTGAAAGACTGTACTTAAAGAGTAGTTAACAATGGTTTGCTGTCACACTGGGAGAACATATCCAAGTGGGATCTGGCAGCGATCAGACATGGGTTTGGTACTATTCAATATTTTCATTAATGACTTGGATAATGGAGTGGAGAGTATGCTTATAAAATTTGCAGATAATAGCAAGCAGGGGGGAGTGCAAGCACTTTGGAGGACAGGATTAGAATTCAAAACGACCTGGATAAATTGGAGAGTCGGTCTGAAATCAACAAGATGAAATTCAATAAAGACTAATACAAAGTATTTCGTTTAGGAAGGAAAAATCAAATGTACAACTTCAAAATGGGGAATAATTGGCTAGGTGGTAGTGTTGACGTCACTAGGCATAGCTACCAGGTAACTCGGGGGGATGGAAGGCCATAAATGCCGATGAAACTCCCCTGCTCTGGGTCTAAGTGAGCCACAGTAACTCCATCTTGTGAACTTTAACCAGCCTCCAGCCTAATGCTGAAGCAGAATATGTAATGGACAGCTTTTTAGCAGACAGCTGCAGTTTCGCTCACACTAGCAGAAACAGTAGTGATAAGAGGGGGGAAAGAGGGAGGGAGAGTTCTATTATGTAGAGCTTGCAAGGCCGAAGATAAGCATGCGGACGGGAACTTTTCTAACAAGCTACAATGTGTACCTGCTGTAACTGCTCGGGACGGGAGGGGTAGGAGGGGGAAACCAGAACAATAGGCTTACTCAAAACAGCTTGGAATATAAAATGGAAAACTTGCTTGTATTTGCTGCACTTCTGATTTGAGACATGCTGGTCTCCTGAGTGTCTTTTCGAGATCTCGAATAAATTTGGTTTGCTTCTCCACCCTGGTGTGTCTATTGGTGCGGTGCACACCGGGCAACGAACCCTGTTGCCCCCTCGGGGCCCTCTGGGCCAGCAACAGTAGTACTGCTGAAAAAGATCTCAAGGTTATAGAAGATCACAAATTGAATACGAGTCAACAATGTGATTCAGCTGTGAAAAAGGTGAATATTCTGGGCTGTATTGACATGAGTGTTGTACATAAGACACAGAAGGTAGTTGTCCCACTCTACTTGTCACTGATGAGGCCTCTGATAGAATACTGTGTCCAATTCTAGGCACTATGTTTTAGGAAACATGTGGGTAAATAAGGGAGTTTTCCAGAGGAGAGCAACAAAAATTATTTAAAAAAAAAGTATTAGTAAACCTGATCTCTGAGGAAAGGTTAAAAATACTGGGCACCTTTAGTCTTCAGAAAAAAAGACTGAAGTAGGATCTGATCATAGTCTTCAAATATGTTAAGAAATATTAGAAATAGGATGGTTATCAATTTTTCTCCATGGTCACTGAAGATAGGACAAGCACTAATGGGCTTAATCTGCAGCAAGGGAGATTTAGGTTAGATATTAAGAAAAAAGTTCTAACTACAATGACTATTAAGCACTGGAATAGGCTTCCAAGGGAATTCCTGCCATTGGAAGTTTTTAAAAACAGGATAGGCAAATACATGTCAAGGATGGTCTAGGTATCTTTGGCCCTGCCTCAGTGCATTGGGCTGGACATTATGACCTCCTGAGTTTTCTTCTAGTCTTTCAGTTCTAGGATTGTACGGGAATCTTGGACATAACTAAACTGTAAGCTCTAAATTGGATGGGAAACTCTTTGTAATGGGTACTTCTCATGTGTTTACACAGTGCCTAACACAATGGGGATATAATTTTAATTGCTTTAAAGTGAAAAACAGCTAAGGCAGAATAGGAATTTCAGTTATCGTTTTCTTTCTGGTATATCTACAATTTATTTTTATGAAGAGAAGGGAGTAATTTTGAGAGGGGCTGAGGACCCACAATATGCATCCTACCCCAACATTTGTTTCAGATAGTAAAATGCTGTTGTTTGGGGACTCTCAATAGACTATCAAACTGCTTCAAAGTTGTATCTTCTGCCATTTGATGACTGACATTAGAACCCCTTCTAGAATTATCATTGTGACATTTAATTTTCAGCCCAGTAGTAAATCATCTGAAATGAAACATGTGAGCAGTAGTTTCTCCATAGATGTCAATGCCTAATAGGCTAAGGCCCAAATCCTGGGATTCAGTACACAGCCTTAGCGGTGGCATATGCATTAATGATCTTCTATTCAAGCTAATGATCTCCTATTCATGGGCCTGAGTGTGGGGGAAGCAATTTTCTCCTTAGAGTTTCTGCAGAGCTATTCTATGGTATGATAAGTTCAGTCACAAAGAACCCTTGGGACTGTCACCTCATTTGCTGAAAATACCTCTGAGCCCATTTTCTCTTATGGCTTAGGACTCCAGAACCCTGTCTTGTTGAGCCAGACACGCTAGTCTGCTGCAACATGGACCCAGGTCTGAACCACGCCCCCAAAGCTGCAGGCTTTAACTGAAAACAACACAGCAGGTTACCTATCTCTAGCACCCAGACACCCAGCTTCCAATGGGATCCAAACCCCAATGAATCCGTTTTATTCTGTATAAAGCTTATACAGGGTAAACTCATAAATTGTCCGCCCTCTATAACACTGATAGAGAGAGATGCACAGCTGTTTGCTAACCCAGGTATTAATCACTTACTTTGGATTAATTAATAAACTAAAGTGATTTTATTAAGTATAAAAATAGTATTTAAGTGGTTTCAAATAATAACAGACAGAACAAAGTAAGTTACCAAGCAAAATAAAACAAAACACACAAGCCTAAGCCTAATAAATTAAGAAACTGAATACAGGTAAAATCTCACCCTCAGAGATGTTCCAATAAGCTTCTTTCGCAGATGACAAGTTTCAGAGTAACAGCCGTGTTAGTCTGTATCTGCAATTTTCGCAGATGAGACTCCTTTCTAGACTGGGCCCAATCCTTTCCCCTGGTACAGTTCTTGTTAGTTCCAGCTCAGGTGGTAACTAGGGGTTTTCTCATGACTGCAGCCTCCTTTGTTCTGTTCCATCCCCTTTTATATCTTTGGCACAAGGTGGGAATCCTTTGTTTCTCTCTGGGTTCCCACCCTTCCTTCTAAATGAAAAGCAGGCTTAAGATAGATTCAAGTATCGTGTGACATGTTCACATGACTTGTGAGACTTCATTACTCACTGGCTGGCACCCACGTATACAGGAAGGCTTACAAAGAAACAGAGCCATTTACAACCCATTGTCCTAGTTAATGGGACCCATCAAGATTCCAAGCCACCGTTAATCGCCTACACTTTGCATAGTTACCATAGGACTTCAGAGTAATACCTCATATTTCTAGCTTCAGATACAAGAATGATACATCCATACAAATAGGATGAACACACTCTGTAAATTATAAGCTTTGTAATGATACCTTATAAGAGACCTTTTGCATAAAGCATATTCCAGTTACATTATATTCACACTCATTAGCATATTTCCATAAAACTAAAACATATGGAGTGTAACATCACACATGGTTCTCCCAAGAATGCAATAGCCTCATGTTGCCTGCACTCCTCTTGCAGAGAGCTGTGGTTGCTGGATGAGCAGAGAAGTAGATCCAACAGACGCCCCTCCTCAGGCCTGCCATGCAGTGCTCCCAAACATCCAAGGGGATATATGTTGCCTGCATGGCCTCCAAATCCTATTTCTCTATAAGAATGGTATTATTTCTCTATAAGAATGGTATTACACTTGGTCATAATTGTATGAGGCACTTTGTACTATGGAGAAGAGGGCAGATTTGCCCCATAATAGGGTCTTTCAGGCCTTCTCTGTCATCCTCTCCCCCCAACCCCCCCGCCACACACACATCGAAGGCATCAATGCTCTGACATACCCTGCCCAAGGAAAACCCACTCAGACCAGGCTAACAGCAAAACTTAGTCCTCCAGAGGCCTAGAATGCCCAGGAGGAGAGACTGCCCAAGTGGGAGCCAGCAGGCCTGTTAAGAAGGCTTGTCTGCTTCTTCTCAGGGCAGTGTGGGTCGAGACTTGAATAGAAAAGGAGTGCCTCCCTGCAAGTCCAGAAAGACAGAGGCAGGTCAGGGCCTTTCCTTCAAGTGCTGCAACTAAGTTCTTGTCTTTGAGGTTTGTTTGTTTGTTTGCTAAAGGCATGGGCAGACAAATTCTGATTTTTGCTATCCTTAGTTAAACGATTAGAGACTGACACCAAGCTTACATGTTGGGCCACCCTGCTCTAAGTAGGTAGCCATAACTTGTGGACTAAAGCAGTTAGTGCCTGCTGCACCATGCTTGGCTCCACAGAGGTGCTATGGAGCAGCCCCACATGTGATGTGCTCCCAAATTGGCAATTTATGGTGTATTTACTTCCCCAACTTCCTTTGCAAGTCTAAGAGGAATATTTACAAAACTTTTGCAAATGGTCAGATTCTATTTTGTCATTACATTTTTCAGCCCTCACCCTCCCATCCCCCACAACCTTTCTTTGTTTCAGGTGCAGAGAGAACATTTGATATGCTATGCATCTCAACAAAGTTGAATATAAAGAAAATGACGGCTAAAACACTGTACTGAAAATCTCTGCATGCCTTGGCTTTATAGCTCATGTGCTAGTTTCCAAAGTAAAAAAATGTCTCCTCTGTAAAAATAGGGAAGAAGCTGAACTTGGCGAGTTACAATACTGCTGATTTGCAGCAAGATCAGAAACCTCATCCCCTAATTTGCTTTCTGATTCATGGTCATGCTTGGCAGGAGGTTTGTACATTTTGTAAAATGTATATCATAAATATGCACCCCAAATAAGACTAGGATTTACCAACTACACTGTTTTACTGTAGGAAAGCATTATCATTAAAAGTCCATGTGTGGTTTGCTCTGTACTGAGAGTCATTGAGTTAAAAGGAGAATTTTTTATTTTCTTTCAAGTGCTTCCCCAACAGCTGCCACAGAATATGTAAGCATGTAAAAGATAAGTAGGCTTAAATTTTCTGATTAATACCATCACTTATTTAAACAAGTCTATAACTTGCAAGCAGCACTCAGAGTCTGCAAGGGAAAAGCTCTCTGGAAGCACTTCCCCTATTTGCAAGACAGTATTGTTACAAGAGCTCACCAGGACAAAATTTCATCCTGTTCCCTGTCAGGATGAAACCTTTCAACATGTTTTGTGGTGGAAGAGGGATAAAGAGAGTCAGCCCACGCCGGAACGGGAAGTAGCGCAACTATTTAGGGTGCTCTCCTGGAATATGGGAGAACAAGATTCAAGTCCCTGCTCCAAATGAGTCAGAATAGGAGCTTGAACCTTGTTATCTCTCATTTTAGATGAGTGCCCTAACACCAGAGTCAGTTTCTCTCAATGTATCCCATGGGAGCTGTTCCATTTTGTATAAATAATTAAACTGTCAGTGGACCAGAGACAAAGAGAGACTGACTGATTCTAAAGGCCCTTGGTTGGGATACTTATGTTCAGGGTTTTGATTAATAGAATCATAGAATATCAGGGTTGGAAGGGACCTCAGGCAGTCATCTAGCCCAGCCCCCAGCTCAAAGCAGGACCAATCTCCAGACAGATTTTTGCCCCAGATCCCTAAATGCCCCCCTGGCTTTAGCAGGCTGATGCTCAAACTACTGAGCTATCCCTCCACCAGGTTCGAGTACCTGCATTTCCTACATCTCAGATGAGTGCCCTAAATGGTGGGCAGCTGTTTGTTCTGGAATCTCTTGCTATTTCTCTTATTTTGACCAGAAAATTTCCTGGACCTGAAAAATCTTCCTAACCAAGGTTTAATTAAAATGAATACATTCCTGTGAAAAGTTTTGGTTTTGATGAATCAGCATTTTTCAATGACAAAGTGTTTAGTTGAAACATTTCTGACCAGTTCTAATTTTTGCTGCTCAGTGTTCTAAGTTACAGCATCCTCACACGTGTGATACACTGTAATATAAGGGACTGTAACTAGGAGTGATTGAATAACATAAAGTAGACATTTTTAATGAATATCAGGAAAATTTTCCTTACAATGGAATCTTTTTAGCTATATATATCTGTGTACCTTCAGGCCTGATCCTGTTCCCATAGAAGTTGATGAGATTCTTTCAATTGGTGGGAGCAAGACTGGGCCCTTGTCCATTAATTGTATGATTCTATACTTTTCCAGTTAAGTGGATAGTTCAGTGGTTTGAGCATTGGCCTGCTAAACCCAGGGTTACGAGTTCAATCCTTGAGGGGGCCACTTAGGGATCTGGGGCAAAAATCAGTACTTGGTCCTGCTAGTGAAGGCAGGGGGCTGGATTCAATGACCTTTCAAAGTCCCTTCCAGTTCTAGGAGATAGGATATCTCCATTTATTATTCTGTTTTGAGGAATATTGGATAAAGCTAAATAAAATATAATATTTTAGAGTTTTTCTATTTTTGAGAATGTCTGTGTGGGAGGGAGCCTAATTTCAGCACAGAAGTTTTTATGTTTGTGCTATGGAATAAGCCAAGGGAAGATTTTACTACTGAAAAACATATGTCAAAGGGAACTTTGTGTCACTTCGAAGGGAAAAAACTGGAGGATAAAAGGCTGTTTGCTGCCATATTTTTTGTCAAGATAATTATTTATGTGGTCAGCAACAATTATCATAAATACTGGATATATCTTAGAAAAGAAGGAAGTTCATCTCTTTCAATTTTTTAGACTAGGTCCATAGGGAAATTTAGGTGCCATTCACAAAATGGAGAAGAAGGAGGCCCTTGGCACTTATACCTAGTAACCCTGGGGTTAGGACACTCACCTAGGATGTGGGAGATCCAGGTTTGAGTCTCTGATCTTGAGTCTTCCCCTTCAATGTGAGTTGCATAATTACTAGTCTATAGACTACCCTGGGGTGGAGCTATCTCACTTTTTCCTTTTGAAGCTAATAAATATATGGAAATATACCTATCTCATAGAACTGGAAGGGACCCTGAAAGATCATTGAATCTAGCCCCTGCCTTCACTAGCAGGACCAAATAGTGATTTTACCCCCGATCCCCCCTCAAGGATTGAACTCACGATCCTGGGTTTACCAGGCCAATACTCAAAGCACTGAGATATCCCCCACCCCCATAATGTTCCATTTTGTATAAAATACTTGAGTAGTCATTGGGCAAGAGAGAAAATGATTCTATAGCTTAATGGTTAGGGCACTCACAAAGAGGGAAACACCCAGGTTCAAATAATTGCCCTGCTCAATATTCATTTTTGTCTTTGTGTATCATTCACTCTTTTTTTTTACTTCCATATGACAGCAATAGTTTTAAAAATATTTCTTTCTTTTTTCTGAGGGAGAAATCTGTTCTAGGTTTTCAAAATCATACAGAAAAGGTCAAAGGAAAAAAAGCCACAATGCAGTCAGAGGCTATTGAAGCAATGGACACAGAAATATTGTGAGAAGTACTCCCAACTAAATAGTTCTTGCATGAAATAGGGCGAGACCAGCATCTGTAGAACCTGGGGGTTATGGTCTGATGCTAGTCTTAATCTGTCTTTATAGCTTCAAATCCCAAACTATATTCCTCTTCTACAAATGGTGGAAAAGGGTAACCTAAGTACAAAAGTTGCCATTAACACCTCCACCCGATGTCTTTGTCAGAACTGGGGCAAGTATCTTTCTCTATATCTTTTAATGTGGTTCTGGAGCCCAAACTAAGTACATATTTTCTCTCTTTTAAACATGAGACTAGTGTGGCATGACTATGTCTAAATCCAGTGGAATCAGTTCTCAATAGAATTCTTAGGACCAGTATTCTTCTATAATGTGTAGAAACTACCGTGTATGTATTAACCTACTAAAGTGTTGATCTGGGACTGCGTACACAAAGGTGTCATGACATTATGGATTAGGGAAAACTTGACACTCTTTTTCTGGAATAGTAGAATGGGGGAGTGAATGAGTGGCGCTGAGAAGAAGGAAGTGGAGAGGAGTCTTTTTGCAGCCTCCCAATCCTGGGATTGGTAATCCATTGACCCAGTCCTCGGCGGAGAGGGGTCTTTTTGCAGCCTCCCAATCCTGGGATTGGTAATCCATTGACCCAGTCCTCGGCACATTTTAGATCAGACTAGTTGTTTATTAACTAACTAGAAGTAGTCCAGGGACCAGCAACAAAAATGAACCGGGATAGAAAGGATTGGTGTGTGAGAAAAGATAAGAGTAGGATTTTCAAAACCACTCAGCATTGGCCTAATTGAAGTCCATGGAGGTCTTGCTGTTGATATGAATGGGACCAGAGTTAGACTAGTACTCATTCTGAATGCTCTGAATAGTTGTTTTTCATTTTTTAAATTTTATTATTGTGTGCTCCATCTTTCTATTTTTTTTTCTTTAGCTCAGGACATTTTTACTTTTCTTTAATTCCTGTTTTTCATTAATTTCTTAACACTCTTCCCCCATTTTCATAAATAAGGAGAGAAGAGGATGAAACCCTATTAACTAGTCTAATCCATTCCTCTGATAGTGGAATATGGCCACTTTATAACTTATTTTTTCTAGAGTTTTATTCAGAGCCTCCAGAGGCAAGTTTCCTATATTTTTTTAAAAGATGGCTCAAGCCAGAATGTGGCACAATTTAAAAGTTGGAAGTTCTACATATGAAACAGAAAATTACACAGGACTCTTCTAGGACCATGTTGGGTTGCAAACTCATGGAATAATGTAATGTCTGCCATTGTTCCCTGTATCTTGTTTGGTGATACTGCTTTCCAGGTTTTGCCCTCTCACTGTGTGTATGTTTCTCATAATTTTACTATTTCTCATTTTTTTTCATCATATGCCCATACTCATAACTGAGCCAATCTTCTTTGTCTTTCCTCTATTCCTTCAGTTTTTCCTTTTCCCCCCTTAACTCCATTTCATCTGCTTTTTTATCCTTCTAATTTTACTTACTTTTCCTACTCCTGCTCCTGGTATCAATGCTTTCTTCTTCTCCACTCCTCTCCATTTTTCACCCATTTCCCTCTTCTACTTCTCTTTGTCTTTGTTATATTCTCTCTCCCTTCCACTGTCTTTAAATTCTCTAATCTCATCTATCATTCATAATGTTGGAGATTTCTGAAAATGGAGACAAACCAGAATATCAAAATACTTACTTTACTTGGGGGACTCATTTTGGAGTTAGCAGAATCCACCTATTAATTCAGTTCATACTCTAGGTATCCTTTTTCTCTGTATTTTTAAAAAGTAAATTAGTTCCCAGTAGAACCATGAAGCCATGGGAAAAAATCTTATGTTCTAGTTCTCTTGTAAAATACATGCTGAATATTCTCAAGCATATGAGATAGGGAGATCTCAGTTAAAGTCAACTGAGAAATTTCAAAGACCAAAAAAAAATAATAAAAAAAATCCACTTTAAATTTCTATTGCTGTTATGGACTCCTAAATGATTTCTTGACTGGTCGCACTCTCGGAGAAAACAAATGTATCAATTATATAAATACTGAATTGGCAATGTTCAGCTTTCACTTTCATCCAGTTCTACCTGGAGAATAGTAATGAACTCATAAGCTCTTCTAAGCAAGCCTAGAGAGGCTTGTTTGGCAATCTTCATTCTCTTGAGCAGCTTGAGGCAGCTGTAGTTCTCATTGGCTAAAATATTTTACTAAAATCTTTGCTGTATCCTTAAGGATTACTTGTATCCCTAGTGTTTAAATCATTTGTGTTCTTGTTTCCTCTGTAGAGTAATACATGTGGCCTCTCCACTACGTAAAAATGACTTATGAATTGTCACTTCATTGTATGCAATTTTGCATTTGAAAGGTATGTTTTCATAAGTAACCCTCACAAAATTGCACACTACTGCAACAAGCAGCTGAAAATCACAGTTCTCTAAGATGCTTGTCTATGGGAATTGGAAGAGGTAATGAAATTTGTCCAGTAGACTAAGGATATTCAACCAGGTAAACCTAAGAAGCTGTCAGTGTCCTGTTGGCTATATAACTTCAGTGGATTTCCTCTCAGTTGTCCGGTGTATTGATTGAGCTTTTGCTTGTACCCTGCTAGTCTTTTATTTTTGTGAATAATATTATTTATTATTTTGTAATCCAGTCAGAATTATTCGTGAGAGAGAGCATAAAAACCTATGCCTCTAAGGCCTTGGCTACACTTACCAGCTAGTTCGACGGCTGGAAATCGAAGTTCTGGGTTCGACTTATCGCGTCTAGTCTGGACGCGATAAGTCGAACCCGGAAGTGCTTGCCGTCGACTGCGGTACTCCAGCTCGGCGAGAGGAGTACCGCGGAGTCGACGGGGGAGCCTGCCTGCCGCGTGTGGACCAAGGTAAGTTCGAACTAAGGTACTTCGACTTCAGCTACGTTATTCACATAGCTGAAGTTGCGTACCTTAGTTCGAATTGGGGGGGGTAGTGTAGACCAAGCCTAACTTTCTACATAGTTCTGAATTTATTTATGAAGCCTGAACCAATGCCCCCTTACTATGTTTTAATACTGTGTTGCTTTACCTCAATGCAGAATGTGTAACTATTGGTAGCTTGCCATTTTTATTTTTTGTCAATCCAGTAAAAAACATTATCGGCTAAAGTTGCATTTTAGCTAGTAAACTCTTTTGAAGAGATTGTAAACTTTTGTCACTGTCTGATCCCTGATTGCTCCCTCTGTATGCTGTCACAGGACAAATAATAAATAATAGTTTCTAGTTAGTGTTATCTGCATGAATCGACGGTTTTGAACACAATTGTCAGTGCTTAGGTAGCTTGGTGGTGAGATGTTTTTATATAGCATCTATCATATCTATTTTCTTACAGGTCCTGATTCAAACCCCATTGAAGTCAATAGGTATCTTTTCACTAGCTTTTATGGGCTTTGGAGCAAGCCTATATTATCACTGTAGTATCTGAGCACCTGTGTCAGATCATTGTTTTGTGAATTTATTTAGTTTCCACCTGAATCTGACAGCTTCCTTAATCTTGGGATTTCATTTTACATTGGTTTCCATTCTATAATATTTAGGAGTACTGTAGTGTATTTATACCAAACAGATTTTTGCAGTCATTCAAAATGTGTGGTTTTATTGTTCAATTCAACTAAATCCACTTGTGGATTAAGATATTTTAGGAAGGCAAGATTCCAATAACGTTGGTCTAATCAGAAACTGTGCCAGTTTTCCCAAATGCATCTGTCAATCCTCCTCACATGAAACACTGCTGCTATTCCACTTATTGGCTATTTTTTTTAAAGATGAAAATCAGTCAGGTCAAATTGGGTGGTGGGGATTTATTTATTTATTTATGTATTTTTGTTTTGTTTATTTTTTTTTATGTGGCCAAATACCCGTGAAGGTTTGAGGTGAGGGTAAAATTTTCAGTGGTGAATAAGCAATTGACCGCCCTGCACCTTTAAGCAGTGTTTTTCTTTTTTGACTGGTCTTGCTGAGTGAAGGGAACAGTGCTTTCTTGGCTGGGGCGGGGGAAGAGAGGATGAAACCTGCTGCAAAATGGGCAGAGTGGGAATGCAGGGTTTGAAAAAGGAGCAGCAATGTGCCTGGATCCTTCCTTTTTACACAGACCAAGGCTGCTCCAGGCAGACACAGAACAATGAGAGCGGGCGGGGGGAGGGGTCGGAGGGATTACCGTACTTCTCCCTTTCCCCTGGTTCAGGCGGGCCGGGCATGCATAGCAGAGTGAATTCACAATGGGAGGTGCAGATGAGTAGCGAGGCAGCTTGGAGCCAGATTCTATCGCTAGGTATACAGACAAGGACAGGGCAGGGGAGTGCGGCCCCCTCTCACAACAGCTGTGCGATGCACAGAGGTTTAGGGAACAGGGTTTCTGGTTTTACCTGCTGTGGGCGGAAGACAGCAGGGGGGTGGAATTTTGCTTTTCCCTCCCAGTTTGTGTCCATGAGACAGGGAACTGGAGAGGAATCAAAACCTGCATAGGATGGGCAGTATCCTTGCAACAAGGTCGAGAGGCTGGGGGAGCCTGGGATAGTGACTTTCATTACCAAGGGCAGCCTATCAGGCTTGGGAAAGGGGGCTCAAGGTTGTAAGGACACGAAACACAACCCTCCCGTTTTGCTACTGGGTGCGGTTTCTGCCACACCAGCTTACCAAGCAGGTGCTTGGGGCGGCCACACCGGAGAGGGACGGCAATTCGGCAGTGGGTCCCTCACTCCCGCTCGGAGCGAAGGACCTCCCGCTGAAGTGCCGCAGATCGCGATTGCGGACTTTTTTTTTTTTTTTTTTTTTTTTTTTTTGGCGGGGGAAGGGGGTGCTGCTTGGGGCAGCAAAACCTTGGAGCCGGCCCTGGGCAGACACCGAGGGCAGGGGTGAGTTAAATCAACAACGGGTAAAGATTCCCAATTGCAGAAGTGTTTGGTTCTGCTTCGGGGAGAGATACTAGAGGTAGTTCAGGATCCCATACAAAAATTATGTGGCAAAGGTGGGGATTTTGGGCACTAGTGGTTCCTCTGAGGTTTTAGCCCCTCTTCCCCCCCTCCCAAAAAAAACCCTACAATGAGGTATCATATGGGCCAGCCAGAAACTGTCTCAGTTTGTCGGGGAGATGGGGTCCTTAATCCCTGTAAGCAGATGCAGGGTATTGCATGGCTGATACAGGCTAGCTGTAAGTTCCTCCAACATGGGGACAGCCCTGGGACAGGTGTCTTGCTAAGGCTGCATTCCTTAGCTATGCTTATGTTACAGCTGAAGCTTACCCAGAGAGAAGCCTGGCCTTGTTAGATATATAAATATAATTGAGTGGGCATGCAATACATTCAATGGCATACCTCTAATCACAGCAGTTGCTGTTGCAGCATCGGGTGGGTATGCAATACATTCACGGGCATACATTTCTTTATAGCTGGGGCTTTTGCAGCATCTGTACATTCAGGCATGCATGCAAACATGTTTTGGGTCTCACACAACACCTTTCTGCCACAATGGTGAGGGGAGGTACAGGACGCAAGGTAGAACAAATGCTACCTGCAGGTAAGCCCTGTTTGAACAGGGCATGGGTGACAGAAGGCAGGCCAGTGCAAGGGGCCAGCTTCAGGCATTGGAATGGGCTAAGGCCTCCTGTGGGACTACCCCAGGAAAGGGTTGTTTAATGGGGGTTCTTATCCCCTTTATGTACAATAATAATAATTAAAGTCAGGGGTGAGGTTTGACCACGTTGTTAAGACAGGTTTCAGAGTGGTAGCCGTGTTAGTCTGTATCAGCAAAAAGAATGATGAGTACTTGTGGCACCTTAGAGGCTAACAAATTTATCTGAGCGTAAGCTTTCGTGGGCTAAAATCCACTTCATCGGATGCATGCAGTGGAAAATACAGTAAGAAGATATATATATACACAGAGAACATGAAAAAATGGGTGTTGCCATACCAATTGTAACAAGAGTAATTCATTCATTCAATTCCAGACAAGCAGCCGCCGAAATGCCGCCGAGAAGCGGCAATGCCAAAACGCGTTGCTACTGAAATGCCGCTGAGAAGTAGCATCATCAAGAGGCGTCGTTGCCAAAATGCCGTTGATTCTCAGCGGCATTTTGGTGGCGGCGCTTCTTGACGTTGCCACTTCTCGGCGGCATTTTGGCGGCTGCTTGTCCGGTGGCCAGTAGGTGGGGGCACCTAGATGCTTCGGCGGGTGCCATGGCACCCGCAGGCAACACATTGGGTACCCCTGCTCCAGACCATCAAGCTCCTTCTCACTCGTGACTAGAACCGATTAAATAATATTCATTGAATGCTTTATTCAACAAAATTTGCAATATTTTCCAAATAATATTGAACAATTCCTCCACCTCCCCTCATTCACTCAATTCAAGCAGCATCAACTTTTTCCTTTCTAGGAATTTTTAGCAACCATTCATAAAATTCATTGGTGCACCAGAAGTGAGATGCTGGGTTCTTTTACTATTCTGTTTAATAATTCTACATTCTGTCCTGCATTCGAAATTAATTTGTTTATGTCACTTACTAATTCTTAATATTGTGCCACTTTTCTAACAATAACAAGTAGAAGCATGAATGGGGAAGGTTATTATTTACTAGACACAGCTCAATGCACCATGTAATCAAATCCTTTGTCAGAGCATCCTGCCACATAATCAGATCTTGTGAATTGTCAAAGGTACTTTTATAAATATATATATTCATTTAAAGCCTCAGTAAGTTTGTCATGGCGTGGGATAAGTACATTTTTCTTTTAGTTGTGTATTGTTCTAGATATTTATGTATTCAGTAATTACATTTTCTTCAAATACAGTTTCTGCAGTAAAAAAGTAACACATTCTCTCTACACCTACATCACATTCATCTCTACAGAGCACAATACATTAGGCTATTGTTGAGTTGATTTACCTACAGTATGCTCCCTAGATGATGATTTTCAAAAAGTTTAAAGACATTTTCCACATACCCTAATAAGTATTTTGCTGAGCCAAGTTAATAAATAATAATAAAAAATACCCAAGCTACAATGAGATTAATCAGACCATCCCAAAAAGAATGATTTTTTTTTTTAAATTATGTGAGCGTTGTGACTTTGGCTTCAGTCTCATGTTCTGTTTCTAACAGGCTGTTGAACACCTATAGAATTTTTATTTACTTTAAGGAACAACTGGAAGTTTTCTTCATAAGGTTCATTGTATTGATTAGAATGACTAAGTCCAAAATCAATCTGAACCTCCCTGAAGAGGCTGGTTGACTCACCACTAATAGAAAACAATGGTATTGCACAAATATTCTTATGGGACAAAAACAGCATATTCTCTAAGGAATCACAGTAGAAGACATACAAAATTGCCAGAAAATATAACATTTGCCACAGAAAATATATTAGGTATTTATATATAAAAGAATGCATGTGTTTATATGTATATTTCCAAAATGTGCTTTTCCATATAGGCTATGAACTCAAAGAAATGTTGACATTAATTTAAATCTTCCCTGATACCTGAAAGTGTTCAAAGCTCTGTTCTAATTTCCTGCAATATTTGCAGTCATATATCCCCAAAGAGACAGCTTGTGAGTGCCATGCAAGGCATTTTTACAGTTCAAACATAATACCTGGTATTTAGTGTCTACTCTCCATACATCCACATTTAATCTACTGTAATTAGATGATGATGGTGAAGATATCTGCCAATTAAAAAAACAAAGCAATATACGTAAGGCAGAACAATAGCAAGAAGAAGGAAAAGGGTTAGGGGAGAGAATAATAGTATCCCAATTAAAATGAAGAACAAAACAACTGAAGTGGAGATGAGTGACAGCTTTCTATAGCCCGCACAGAGAACTAGTGCAGTGCAAAAACTTCTAAAATAGGCTTGCAAAAGAGTCAGCCAACCATTGGAAAGAAAAATATTTATCAAATAAATTATTGGATAATATTGCCAGAATTAATCTATAATTTTATTGCTTCCAGCATCTGATCAGTTAATCCAATAAACTGTATTTGTAAATTCAAAAAAATTCACTGAGCAACAACTCAAACAGTATATGGACCACATCTTGACTTTATAAACTCTTATCATCAGCCTTGCCTTGCGTGATATTTCTGATTAATGGATACTTTATATATTGATCTTCTTTACATCAAGAGACACAGAGGTCAAGAGAGAGAACACTTTTCAGCAGCTGCGGCTTTTTTTAATATGTTCACTGCGATTTCACAAGTGTAGAATAGCCTGTCTGCAGTATGGAATCATATGGAATTTTAATGGTGATTCCAATATAGTGAATTTTATCCAGTGTGCCTGGCAATTTGGAAGATTGATTAAAGTGCAGAGTTGACTTTAATGAGACTGACATTTGGTCCTTCTGTGGGCAAGGGGGAAAGGAGCTTTCTGTGTGCTCTTAATAAAGAAAAGAGGTGAACACGCTGGTACTATAATCCTCTTCATTACAACTAAGGAATCTTCTGTTATCAAGACACACTGGTGCATTGCCCTTCAGATGTTGGCTAATAAGTAATAATTACATGTTATATTTAAATACATTTTTCGATATCTGATTAGTGGTAGCTAGGGCCTAGCAGAGTGGAAGGATTATTCATTTGTTAGCATCCTAGCCTACCAGAGTACTTGGGAACCTAGGTTCTAGCCCTTGCACTACCACAGACTTCCTGTGTGCCCTGGTCTCTCTGTGCTTCAGTTCCCTATCTGTAAAAATCAGAGGGGTGTTGAGATACTACAGAATTGCAGCGCATAGAAGGACCTAAGACTGACTGACAGAACAGCTTCATAATGGCCACGTGCTGTAAGTTTTAAGATAATGCAAGAGTTGCTTATAGTGAAAGGGAAGTGATTTCACTTATCTACTCGAGCTGGTCGACACTTGTTCATTAGGATGATTTTCTAATGAAAAATGCCCTTTTCACAAAACTAAAATTTCCCATGAGTAAATTTGTTCTGTAGGAATATTTTTTGATTTTCCATCAGGAAAATCAAAATGATGGCTGCCTGGCTGTTCACCTGGAAGGCTCTTGTCAATTTCATTTTCCTCAAGTAAAACTGACAAGTTTTCCAGGAGAGCGACTGAGGCTAAATGTCCTAACTCTCATCCTCTCCACCTCCCACTAGCTCTGAGAGACAGAGAGCTGGAGTACTCAGTTCTCCAACTGCCAGATCTGGGGCAGGGGAGGATGAGCACCACACCAGACATGCCAAACTGACGAAAAAATGCAGAAATTGGGCTTGTTTTTGGCTTAATTGGCTTGTGAGTTGCTTGTTGACTAGTGTTTTGCTTGTAGCTTGTAGCTTGTTGCTTGCTGTAGCTTGTTGCTTCTTTTTGATCAGCTTCCAACAAGCAGGGGCAAGGGGGGACAAGCAGGGCCAACGGGGGAAAGAGTTAGGTGTGCACAGCTGCCTCCTCCCCCTCCCCCAGTCCCAGACTGTATGCCCGGGGGGATCTAGTCACATAGAGTGTTGGGATTCTTTGGGATGGGCTTGTTTTGGCCTTGTTTTGAAATGGGATTAGCTTGATTTTTGGCTTATTGTGAAAGTCAGGGTGCTTATTTATCACGTGAAATTTGGCAATTGTGATGAGCACCCCAACTGTCTGCTTCTCTAGCAGGTGGGCTGTAAGGCTTTTGTCAAGTTCACAAATGAAATTGACATGAGTTTCCAGGCGGGCAGACAGGAAGCTGAAAAATTCTGTTTCAATTCTGCTGAAATGGAATAAAAAAAAAAAACCTTTTTGCAAATAAATTCACATTTTTGACATTTTCACCCTGGTTTGGAACAAAGGTGTTTTGAAAAATGTGAATTTTTTCACAGGGAAGTGTTTCCAATTTCTGGTCAGCTCTGTTATCCACACTGATCAGAATGGTAGAAAATGTTTTAATTTTTTCTTGGTTTGTATTTGGTTTTGAGTTTAAATTTGGGTCAGTTCTTACTTCTGATGAATCGGTTTAACAAAACCTTAAGAATAACTCCCAAACGACATTAAATCAGGAAAAAGAAAGCTGTTACTGTCCTGTTTTTCAGTCTATCTCTTAAACAGAACACCACATAACTTTTACAACCAGAAGCTTTTGTTTTGTAAATACTATTACCATAACCTGTCAAAGAGTGTAAGACTACACATGTCCCTTCTAAACTGACTTAGGGAAAAGAATTACACTGCATGCAACTGAAGAGTACATTTATGGTTGGGCCAAATCTTTTTCCTACTGATGCCATTAGAAGATTTCTGGTTGACTTTTAATGAGACCAAGATTTGGCCCTTGTATTGTGTGTGTCTCTTAACCTTCTACAACACTAATTTACCCCAAAGATAGAAACAGAAAATCTGAGTAAGGTTTCTTTAATTTACTTAGCTAATGAGGAATATGATAGAGAATCATAATTAATATCCCTCATTATTGACCAACAATGTGTCACTGTATCTGCCTATCATGATAAAGACTTGCACAGTCTCATAAAACGCAGCAAGAGGGCAGTTGGTTAATTTTCTTTTCAACAGCCTCTACTGTGTTCTTGGGCAAATAAACAACTTAGACAGACTAAAAATGAGAGAAAGAGAGAACAAACATTTACGGGAGAGGTAGGACCAAAAATGCTCATGTTGCAGGCAGGGCTGTTGTCCTGACCTTCTACTAATAAATGTTAAAATAAAGAGCTATTTAACTTGATGCTGATAGCTGTTCCTGCAGTGCATGCAAGTATATTTTAATTAAAGATGGGAAAAAAGGTATATTTAGGTAATGTTTTTGACCTGCCTAATTACCAGCTATAAATATATTGACCCAATGCTGCTAGAAAGCATATTGCAAATGAAACCAAACATATCTTATTATTTTGTTTATTATGTGGTGTGTCATAGTGACTAACATATATTAGATGCTTTCCAAACACACAGCAGGTTACAGTCCTTGTCCCAATGAGTTTACAATCTAAAGGGACAAAGACAAACAAAGGCTAGGGGAAAAGGATGTAACGGTAATACTAGGCATGTGTTGTTTTAATTAAATGTTTTTATTCTTTCGGGTTTTTTTAAGTTTAACACACTAAATTCCCCTTCCTCTTTCCTCTCCACAATTTAACCATCTTTTCTTTTCTCCTGCAATTATTAAAAGTTTCAGTTCCAATGTACTTATGCTCCTCTTTCTTACACTCAATTCTTCCTCCATTTACAGATTACCACTTCACTTATAAGTGAAATGGATAAGCAGATGGCACATTTTATTCCTTAGATGATGATGGTCTTGGTGATCATCTTTACAAGCTGTCCACTAGATGAGTCTTTGCTTATTTATTATCACTTGTATCATATAATTTCAGCACATGATTGGGACAATCTGGAAAATCATAACAATACTAATTGTATATTTTTAGTTTCTAAACTGGTTAGTCTCTCAGTATTTCCAGACTTTCCATAGGCACTTCAGGTGCCGTTCATTGCAGTACATATGGCCCAGGAATGGAAGGTCACTGTATCCTAGAATTAAGGGGCAAACTCAGCCCACAATGCAGAGCAATTATAGCCAAAGTAGAGGGGGAAGACTTCTCCCTATCAAGCTATGGAGGGGAGAGGCTGTCGTACTGCTTTGCAGAAGTTACGACAAGACAGCTGAAGAGGTAGCCTAGTTGGATATTTGTGCATCAGTTCCAATGCAAAGATGTCTTCCACAGCCACAGAGATGGCAGCTGGATGTGCTTCTAACGGTTTACATGTGGTTTAGGTGACGCTTAGAGACTTATGTGGGGCCTCTTCATAGAGCTAATTTCACTTTTTATGTATGTGACCAGAAGAAGGGGGCTTAACCACTGAAAGCAGAATTGCATTTTTGGGACTGGATTTCTGCTGCAGAAGGTAGATTAGTAGCAGACAGCTTCTTTTGGTAACAAAAAATCTTTTGGGTGAGGTAAAAGAATTGACAGAGACAAAGGAAGCATTTGCTCGCACATATTAAAAAGAAGTTGTCATTTTCAATAGATTATTCCTTTGTTCTGACAACATTCAGTGTCCACAATTATACAATCAGGAAAATTCAGAATAAAGTACCAACTTTGCAGAGGCTGAATGCTTCTTTTAGGCCTTGGCTACACTTGCAGATGTACAGTGCTGTGAGTTAAACCTGACTTCATACAGCTGAGTAGGGAAAGCGCTGCAGTCCCTGTCCACACTGACAGCTGCCCAGGGCACTGTCGTGGCCATATTTGCAGCATTTGCAGCGCCATTGGGAACGGTGCATTATGGGCAGCTATCTCACAGAGCACCTCTTTCCATTCTGGCGCCGTGGGTTGTGGGAAGGGGACGTGGGTGCGGGGCATTCTGGGTCCTGTCCCAACGACCCGTGATGCATCGCTTCGCATCCCAGAAATCCCTTTGTTTCCGTCCACCTTTGGCGCCATCTTTCAACGGTTTCTGTGCAGCGCGATCTGCTGTCTGCGGGAAATGGAGTCCGAATTGCTGAGGCGTATGCTGACTTATCTCGCCAGCACGTCACATTTGGCTGTCGAACTATTCCTTAATATCCAAAGTGACAGTGAGAGTGAGGAGTCCAACGATGCTATCGAGCCGCGTAATGCGTACGACATGAAATTGCTTGTGGCATTCACGGACATGCTCAGCACCGTGGAACGCCACTTTTGGGCTCGGGAAACAAGCACCGAGTGGTGGGATCACATTGTCATGGAAGTCTGGGATGACGAGCAGTGGCTGCAGAACTTTCGGATGAGAAAAGCTACTTTCATGGGACTGTGTGAGGAGCTCGCCCCCACCCTGCGGCACAAGGACACGAGATTGAGAGCTGCCCTGCCAGTGGAGAAGTGGGTGGCTATTGCAATCTGGAAGCTGGCAACTCCAGACAGCTACCGGTCAGTCACAAACCAGTTTGGAGTGGGAAAGTCGACCGTTGGAATCGTGTTGATGCAAGTTTGCAGGGCCATTAATTGCATCTTACTCAGAAGAACCGTGACTCTGGGTAAAGTGCAAGAAATAGTGGATGGCTTTGCACAAATGGGGTTTCCTAACTGTGGAGGGGCGATAGATGGGACACAGATTCCTATTCTGGCACCACCCCACCTAGGATCTGAGTACGTTAATCGGAAGGGGTATTTCTCTATGGTTCTCCAGGCAATTGTGGATCGCCGTGGGTGTTTCATTGACATTAACACAGGCTGGCCCGGAAAGGTGCATGACGCACTCATCTTTCAGAACACTTGGCTGTTCAGGAAGATGCAGGCCGGGACTTTTTTCCCAGAGCGGAAGATCATGGTAGGGGAAGTTGAAATGTGATCCTTGGAGACCCCGCTTACCCGTTAATGCCGTGGCTCATGAAACCCTACACAGGGAGCCTTGACAGCAGCAAGGAACGGTTCAACTACAGGCTGAGCCGGTGCCGAATGACTGTGGAGTGTGCCTTTGGCCGTTTAAAGGGCCTCTGGCGATCTCTGTATGGGAAGCTGGACTTGGTCGAAAACAGCATCCCCGTGGTTATATCCGCGTGCTGTGCCCTCCATAATATTTGTGAAGAGAAGGGTGAAAGCTTCACTCAGGCATGGACCTCCGAGGTTGAACACCTGGAGGCTGAATTTGCACAGCCAGAGAGCAGGGCTATTACAGGGGCCCAGCCCGGGGCTGCAAGGATTAGGGATGCCTTGAGGGAGCAATTTGAAGCTGAAAACCAGCAGTGATATCTGGTGTCCTGCATGGGAGTGAAATGCAGTAGTTCCAATCTTTAGGAATCAGTGTCTGCTAAGCAGACAAGCAGACTTACAGTGCCTGTTTATTTCCTGGGCTAAGGAGTCTTTTACTTTATGCAATAATAAAGAATGTTTTCAAAGCCAAGAAATCCATTTATTGAAAAGAAAACAAATCCATTTATTGAAAAGAAACAATGGGGTGGAGTGAGGAATGGTACAATCACAGATTCGCGTATGTCCTGTCTGGTGTGCTGTGCAGTGAGTGCCGCACTTCAGGATAGCTATACTGCATGATGATGGGTGTTGAGTGCAGAGGGTAAGGGTTGTGGTTTTCAGGGCTGGGTGGTGAAGATACTGGTGTTGGAGGCAGCTGGCAGTGTGAAGAAGAAGAACACGGAAGTTGGGGAAAGTGGGTTGGAGGTGACAGTGGGGCACAATGGAAAGAGTTTTTGGACAAGGGCTGTAGGGTGGGTGGCATTTGCGCTTGCGGTACTGCTCCTTCTGCATGGCTATGAGATCCTGGGTAGCGTCTGCTTGGCACTCCAGGATGCTTATGAGCCGATCCGTGCTTTGCTACCGGTGCTCCGTGCTTTGCCGCTGGTGCACTGCATTTTCCTGGTGGATCCTGCTTTCTCTCTCCCTCCAGTTCTTTGCTTTCTCATTCTCTTTAATAGATTGCTGCATCACTTCTTGCAGCATGTCTTCTTTGCTTTTTCGTGGTCTCTTCCTGAGTCTTTGCAGTCTCTGAGCAGGCTATAAGAGGGACGGCTGAGGTCTCAAGGTTGATGCAGCTGTATAGGCAAAATGCAACATTTAACAGAGGCAGCATTGTTTATACCAGACAGAGTAATGATTCCCCCCGCACTTAAGGAGTTGAAAACACACAAGGTCTACACAATAGCATAATTTTCCTGTCCGAAACAGAGCACACATATCCCACGGGAGCCTCAAAATGGTGAGTAAGGGGGACTGATTGTTTCAGGGCTGCACTGTCCTCTGGGTTTCTGTGCCTTGGGGAGAGCCAACAGCTTCAGGGGGCACCTACACTGAATACTCTTCCAACATTTTCCATAGGAGTTCGTCCTGGACGATATCTCGCTGCTGAGGGTGACCTGGGAAGCAAGAGAGGGTCTTCTACTGCAATGCGGCTTCTGCCCTGGCCCATATGCAGCTTGCCTGTGTGCAGCAATGGTCCCCCCGCCCCTCGCGGCACGGACACGTTAGCCTGGCATTAGCATTGTTTCAGAAGAATGTTAGCAAGCACATTGCACATGTTCTGGATGAGACATTCGAGGAGATTACCGCAATGTGATAAACCACATCAATGCACTATTCCGCATCTAGGCATGCATGCCTAACCCTCCTCTCCCAAAGAGCCCGCACCCAGAAAATTCCTTCTAAAAAAAAAAAATGCTTACTGGGAACCTGCTCTTCTGTTTGTCCTCCACCAAGTACCGGCTGCTGCGACTGGCTACCTTCCTCCTGGCTCGAGAAGAGCTCCTGGCTGCATGCCTCCAGGGATTACGGGGTGTCTCCATCTGGCCTACCACCCTCACTCCCGTTTTCCTCCTCCTCCTCCTCCCCCCCCCCACCGGCTCTGAAGTGTCCATGGTGGTGCTCAGAGTGGAGGTGGGGTTAACCCCAAGTTTTGCATCCAGCTCTTTGTAGAATCGGCAGGTCATGGGGGGAGCACTCGAGTGGCCGTTTGTGTCGCGGGCTTTGCGGTAGGCACTCCACAGCTCCTTCACTTTAATCCTGCACTGCAGGACGTCCTGGTCATGGCCCCTTTTCATCATGTCCTTTGATACCTTCCCGAAGGTATCATAATTCCTATGGCTGGAGCGCAGCTGGAACTGTACAGCTTCCTCCCCCAAAACACTGATGAGGTCCAGCAACTCGCCATTGCTCCATGCTGGGGCTCACATGGCGCATGGAGGCATGGTCACCTGGAAAGATTCGCTGATAGCACGCCACGCCGGGCTGAGCAAACAGGAAGGGGATTTTTAAAATTCCCGGGGAATGTAAAGGGTGGGTCTAATCAGAAAACAGGAAAAGAGAGTGTGAGAGAAGAAAAAGCTACGTAAAGGAGAAAAACCTACTGCACATACATTTACTAGTAAAGTATCTTAGAGTTGCTGCAATAATGAGTGTGGTCCTTCGAGCAGTGCTACCTATAACATTCTTATTTCAATAATGAATGTGCAAGTTAACTATGCAACCTGATACTCTGATTGGTGCAGTCCAAGAAACCTCTTTATGGTATAAAACCTAGCCAATCGAGATTTGCAATGTCTTTCTACAAAGCCCCAATATAGGAAAATCAGCATGTGTTGTACTAGTCCTGTCTCTAATCAACACCATAGAAAATAAATTTGTTACCAAGATGAGCCTAATTTCTGTGGAATCTGTTAATAAAGGAAAACCCACGTAAAGTTCAGAAATAAGCAAATATTACCTTTTCTATCTATCTTTCTCTCTCTTCCCTCTCCCCATTCTTCTAACTCCTCATCTGGTTATGGATCTTCTGGCTGAGGTGGGTGGTGTTTTCTCAAAAACGGAGAGTCTTGCAACATGCCATGCAAGTGGTTAGACTATGGATTAATCTAATCTCCTCTGAAAGCTGTTCTACACTGCGTGCTCTGCAGTCAGAACATTTTGTCTGTTTCTCAAGGTCCTTGTGTAGGGCTTTTTAAGATGCATTGTTTCAGAAGAATGTAGCTGTCCTGAGGGGCATAGATGGAAGTTTATTTGCTGAGATAGTTGGCTTTGAAGACCAGGGCCCAGGCTGTGGACTAGGAGGAACTGGCATACATGACTAATGTGGATTGGGAGGAATTGGCATACTTGGCTAATAGGCATATGGTGGCCCACTGTGCTAAGGATGGTGAAGAGGAGCATTCATCTATCACCACCCTTTCCATCCTTTTGGAGAAGTATTGGAGCCATTGTAGTGCAGTGCCATCTGTTCCAGCTATGTGGACACATCAGTAACGCCTTTGAGTTACCTGTGTCAAAAGCTGCAGAGAGGTTGAATAGTAGAACCAATATATTATTTCCAGGCATTAAGGAAAGGGAAAGGCTGAGCTTTGAGATCAAGAGCATTTTGAGTGTGGGGAAAAACAAATCTCTCCTAGTTGATTGTAATAGGGATTACAAATTCAAACTAAGTGTCTGAGTTGGCCAGCTAATTTCTTACTGCCTGAATCACTCCACCCCTCCTCCCCCAGAAACAAGAAAAGAGGAATGGCTTAGCAAGAACAAACATATTTGGAATATCTCAAGAACAGATAGGACAAGAGGCCATTGGATAAACTTTCAGGGGAAGTAATGTCAACAGTTTCAGAAGAGGTGCTAAGGTCTTTTATAATCAGATAGTGCCTGGTATGTCTACACTGCCCACATTACAGCGCAGCTGCAGCATCAAAGGCATTTCCCAGCACACCAAACATTTAACAGGATAACAAAGAAGTTCTCAGAGGCCTGAGGAGCCAGAGAGTTTCCTAAGGAGAACTACCTGAAAAATTCCAGAATGAGGTAAAACTAGAAAAAGGAGAATTATAAACTGTGGATAGCATGGATACAGTGTCTAAAACAGACAGGAGCTACAGGGCATCTTCTTAACCCATTTCTCTGGATTTACAAAATAAAATAAATATTTAATAATATTAGCCAACTAGTAGAAAAAGAGTATTGATTCCTATTTAACTTTACGCTATTGAGGGATATTGAAGTTTCTTTTTACATTACTGTGCTTAATTGGCCCTTTTTTGTACAATAAAGTTTTCTTATTGATATGAATGTCATGTTTCAAATTAGGATTGCCAGGGAAATGCAGTTGGTAGTTGTCCAGAAGTTCTGATCCTGCTCCCATTGAAATCAAATAGTGTTTTTTGGAACACAGCCCAGTCCACATGTCCATCTGAAACCCATAGCATATAGGCTTACCAGTAATTTGCTTTAACTTCTGCAATTGAAGTTTTCCAAGCTTGTTCGAATAAGCCCTGACACTATTGGCCAACTAATCCCCAAAATCACAAATATAGATTTAGCTAACTAATCCTTTTGGCAGGATTATGTTAATTTTGCAACACCAGCCTAGAAATGCTTGTCTTCTGGAATGCCCCTGTCTTAGCCTGTATTTTACTAGACTCAGATAGTGTCTGTGCTAGATTTTCCACACATATAGAACTTAATATATGTTTGCTCTTCTAAAAATGTTTTTTACTCTTAATATTATTTTGAAAGTTTCCCTATTACTTTCCATATGAAATAAGAATTCATTTGAAGAATTCTGGAGAACTGCCAAAATAATTTCATTGCTAGTCCTAATTTGAAATGTGACATTCATATCAATAAGGACATTTTATTGTAAGGAAACAATATGTCTGTTAACCCAATTAAAATAAAAAGAAAATGCATAAATACCAATCTATATTTACAGGATCATTAGTAATACAATTAGAAGTGGTGCATGATTGTACACACTCAAGTCTGTACAATCAGTTACAACATTCTTTGTGACGAGTATATGTTTTGCAACAGTGTTGCTCTTCAGACATTTAGAATGAAGCTTTTCCTCTATCTGTACTTAGTTGACTGGAAAATTCATGATTTTGAACCCACATTTTCAGTCTGAGAACAATATACTTCATCATGAGGAAATTAAAATTTAACTAATGTTGTGGCACTAGACTGACACTTCAGTCTTAATTCATCCTTAATATAGCAGCACATACGCTATGTAAAATCATTCATTGTTTTGAGACTCTGCAAACCCTAATTACATCAAAATGAGTTATTAATATTATATTCATTATTTGTACTCTGGTAGTGCCTAGAGGCCAGAGTCCTATTGTGTTCATGTGTATAGAGAGAACTGTTGAGAGGCTAATGAGAGGATATATAATAGAGTCATAAAGATATTACAACCTAGGTATAATTTCAAATTTTAACTTCTTCCTCTGTTTATATTTTCATGGGTTTAAGCCAGAACATTTGTTACTTTATTGTAAAGATCTTGTTTAATGATGTGTAAATAGTTTAAATATTTTAAAACACAAGAAAAAATAAAGGAATAGACCCTTTGAGGGGGCATATCCTACAGAACAGCCATTGATGTACAAAGATTGATGGTAGCACACAGTCCTATATTTGGATTTTGGGGCCTGATCTTCCATTGCCTTGCACCTTAGCTAGTCATTTGCCCCTGTGCAAAGTGAGTGTAGGCAGTTAGATTCAGAAATGTTAGTGTTTTACACCCACTTAACACTCATTTTCAAAAGTAAAAGTGAGTGCATAAGATTCAAGGCAGGAATGATCCAGATGTCACATACACACATTCTGCTGTGTCACAAGATGCAATGAGCATTTTGACTAGAAAAAGGAACTTCATGATAAATAAATAAATTAATGGAGATATCCCATCTCCTAGAACTGGAAGGGACCTTGAAAGGTCATTGAGTCAAGTCAAGTCCAGCCCCCCTGCCTTCACTAGCAGGCCCAAGTACTTATTTTGCCCCAGATCCTCAAGTGGCCCCCTCAAGGATTGAACTCACAACCCTGGGTTTAGCAGGCTAATACTCAAACCACTGAGCTATCCTTCCCTCCCTTCCACCCACCCACCCACCTACCTACCTACCTACCTACCTGATGATAGGTTCAAGGTGTATTTCTCACTGGTTTTACTTTCCATTATGAGCCTGACATTTCTAATTAGGCTAATGGAAAAACAAGACAAAAATTGTACCATAGCACTGCCAATATCTTCAAATTGCTGTGAGCATGGGGCCAGCGAAGAAGTCTGATGATGTAATTATGCAGTATTCTCCATTTAAGAAGGTGGGGTGGGTGTGTATATCAGACAGACAGACACAAATTTTACTATATCAAGTAGATGTGAAAGAAAAACTGACTATGGATTGGATATCCAAGAATGGATCCATTAGAAGTGCCAGTCAGGGATTTTTTCCCCTTTATTAATTTATATCCGACTCCTGTCAAGGGGAGTAAAAATCTATAGAAATCTTACTACAAGTGATTCCTGAAAACCATATGAAGGTGACAAGCCACCACCTGTTTGCTCCATGACATGATGCTTCTTATATAGCCCAAAGCTTCATTTGTTTTGTTGCTGCTGTCGTGTCTTGCCATCATATCCCATTGCAAACTTGTATCTAGTTTTATGTCTATTGTCACCTCTTGGTCTTTTTAGTGGCAGTCCTACTTTCCAAGTTTTGCCATGCAGTATGGATGGCTTAGATTGATTTGCCAAGATGAATTAACTCTGTGTTCTCTATCTATCTATTTTCAAGCCTCTCTAGGTTCCTTTGTCTAATTTTGTTCTCCCCACTGGTATGGGAAACAGTTCCAAACTTAGTGGAAAAGGTTAACAATTATCCTCACTACTTTATAACATAACTTGGGAATTTTGATTGTACCATATGAACAAATGTTCATCTTTCAAGATTTTAATAGATTATTAGGAGTTAAGGGTTATTCCCTGTAGTATGTCATTCAGAAAAATGTTTTTCCTTTATATGTGAACTATGCTCTTGAATTTGGTCTATGAGACCTAGAAACACAATAAACTGAGCACATTTAATATACCTGTTCTTTGAATGAGTGCAGTCTGTACAATGGAAGGGTTTTCTCAATTATCAGAGTTTCTTTCCTTATTTTTTTTCACTGAAACACACACACAAAGAAAAAGATTTTTAGGGTCAATGGGATCCTGTGTTTGAATCTGAAGGCAGAATTTGACCCTTAGAAATACCTCTTCGTAAAATGAAATTGAAAACCGAATTTCTTGTTGCCAATTCCTGGTGACTTCCAGGTAGTAATTAAAGATTGGATTGTACTTTTGGGAGAGATGAGAGGGTCTGAGGACATGAAAGAATCCTAGGGGCAAGGTCAACATTCCCTTGTTCAATTACAAGAAGTTTTATTCAGTCAGCTAAATTGCCTGAGCTACTGAAGCCCCAGACCTTCACCACAGTTGGGTCTTTGCCCCTGGTCCAGGCAAACACTTTTAAAAGGTGCTTAGCTTTAAGAACACAAGTAGTCCCATTGAAATCATGGTCACATCAATGGAACAGGTCATGCTTAAGTACTTTCCTGAATAAGACCATTTTATTGAATTGGGGCCTATGTTTGCTCCAGCAACCTATATAGTCAATGTGTGAAGAACATTATGGTGGAAAAAATCCTAACCTTTAAGGTGTTTTGTAAAACAAAATTATACTTTGTGCTTCTAATTTACATTTGCAGTTATGTGTAGACAGTAATTTTCCTTCAAAAGCAGCCCCTTTACTGCTGAATGCTGTTGAAAGCTAAGGTAGCAAGAATGACTGATGTAGTTGAATTAATTTTATTTAATTCTCTACTCCTTTCCCTTTCACTCATTGTTTCAGGTTCTACTAGGGGAAAACAAGTTTTCACTAGTAAAATTCAGAAAAAGATACAGGGTAAACACTGAATCTCCCGTCCCCTTCTGTCACACAACTGGTATAAAAGCAAAATAGACCGTTTTTTTAACGAGATGTAGCTTGCAATATTTGGAGTGTGGTTGAATGTAATTTCAAGTTTATTCTACATCTATAGTGTGTGACACACAGCTATGCTAGACAGACGGTCGAGTGGCTGCCTGAGAAGCAGAGCTTTGACTTGCATAGGAAGACAATTTTGTTTAGATGTTCTAAGAGGAAAAGCCTGTGGATTTTGACATTTTTCCCTTTTACAGAGATAATTAAATAATTCACTGAGATCTCTGGGGATTGGTGTGCTGGAGTTCCTGAAGTTAAAAAAGAAAATGGAAAATTGCTCTTTATTGCTTATCTCTTGACTGGAATAACTTGCCTGCTAATCTGAAGGATGCATGAAAAAATAAATTGTATTTAAAAAGCCTATGTTTGTTTTTTAAACTCTTTATTAATCATTAATGTCAAACAAATTAAGAATGATCTTATATCTCGCTTACTGTCACTGTGTATTTATTTTATAATGCCAAGCTTCTTGAGCATAGATCTTTCCCTGTTGCCTGCTGTTATTCCAGAATTCTCTTGCATACTTTTTTTTTTGCTTTAAAAGTCTTCATCAAAAGAAAACTTATTTAAAACACAGTTTTCAGTTAGTATCCTATGTTTAATTTCAAATCAAAATCATTTATTGAATGTTCTGAAAATAAAAATCTGAAGCTCTCTTCCCAAAAAGAAAAAAACACTTTTTTAAGGCCAAATCAAGGTTTGGGACTCAGACAATCAAAGACTTCAATTTTTGTTTAATATGTTTGGCTTTGGTGGGCACGTTTGACTTTCCTCACATACCCTGAACCATGTGACAAGAGAGAGAGATAAGATATCATGGTAAAATTTCTTTATGTAGTAAAATTGATTGAAATTACAGCACACAGAATAATCCCTTTAATTTCTCTTAGGAATTGTGAAATTAATTAAGAAATATCCTGTGACTCACTTTAAAAATAAAATGTTGGTTTAACTACCTGAATAGTTAGTACCTTGTGAAAACATAATAATTTTCACTGTTCAAAAGTATTTTTAAAGATGAACATGCTTAATAAAGAAATATTTCTTGTTCAACTTCTTATCATATCTCACTTTCACTTATCAGCTGAACCTGCAGAGATTAACAGTTATCTTCAGCCCCATTAAGAAGAGGAGAAACTTGCTTATTGTACTTGGTAACACTCACATGCCTGTCATTTTGTCTTTTTCTGAGTTTCTATGCTTAGCTTAAATGGCTAGAAAAATACATTAACTTTTAAAAGAAGGCTTCAAAATAATTTATGAAATAAAATATAAAATTTCTTTCCCTCAACTCTAATATTTTTTAAATTCTATACTAGGATTTTAGTGCAGTGTTAACTCATACACAATCATTTGGATTTAAGAACATGACATAAAAATATAGTAGCAGATCCCGGCTATAGTTAAGGAGCAGACATCACACTTGAGAGGCAGTGCAAGGATGGTGTGAAGCTCATCTTTGCCCTTCTCAGTCCTGGGGCCCCCGAGAGCTGGTCTAGTATCCCAGATAATGAGTTAGAATTGCCTGATGGTTTCTCTAAGGGCAGGTCCACACTAAGCCCCCCGTTCGAACTAAGATATGCAACTTCAGCTACATGAATAACGTAGCTGAAGTCAAAGTATCTTAGTTCTAACTTAAAGGTACTTACCGCAGGTCCACATGCGGCAGGCAGGCTCCCCCGTTGACTCCACCTACTCCTCTCGTGGAGCAGGATTACCGGTGTCGACGGCGAGCACTTCCGGGATCGATTTATCGCGTCTAGACAAGACGCGATAAATCGATCCCAGAAGATCGATTGCTTGCCGCCGAACCAGCGGGTAAGTATAGATGTACCCTAAGTTACAACAGCTGCCAAAGGTGTCAAGGGGCCAAAACTACAAGAAGGGATCAGCAGGGTATAGGTAGGTCTTGGAATTTCCCCTTTTTCTCCAGAATATCTGCACCCCTCCAGATAGTATGGCAGTGGGTGATAGACCATATGCTACTTCCATACCACTGAAGATTGAAGATTCCTTAAACCTGGCGTGAGACTTCAGATGGAATCTGGCCAGCATAATCTGCCATAGTTGTGTGGCTCAAAGGAGTAGCAATATTCTTGAGAATCTGGATCATGACAATTCTTACTTACTAGAAAGCTTTCATTTTGTTTATCCACAGCTCTGCCACTATGCATAACACTCTCTACTTTTACATTATAAATGCACCTCTTTAATGAATAGAAATGAACAAAGAAACATTTTTTAAAAACATAAGAGTAGACAGCTGGGGGGAAAAATATCCAGTCTGTTCATTACGAGGAGAATTCTGTTAGGGTCATGAATACTACTTAAGCAATAGGCCATTAGGGCGGTATAGTTATCATGAAATAATCTCACCCCTGGAGAGATAACTATGTACCAGATGCAGCCATGTGCCTCCAAGCACTCGGGGGTATACTTATCATGATAATCACACCTGCTGATTTTGCCTCATTGCCACTACAAAATGTCCTGTATTTTGTCTCAGTACAAACATAACGCAGCATTTAAGTATATTATTCTGACCACAGGAAATTGCCAATTAATGTTAGAATGGTTAAGCAATTCAGGCTATGAGGCTTCTGCAAAACCACATTAAAATGCAGAGCAGCCCGTAAGAGATAATACTGCCAAGGTTAGTTTCAATAAATGTATCTGCCTTTCTCGGAGGCGGATGGGGCTCAGTAATATATATTTAAGGTCTTTGAGTAGTTGGAAAATAGGTCCTTGTACTGTGCTCCACTAAGGCAAGTGGAGGGGATGTGGACCCTCAAATAGCAGCATCAGCTGCCATGTTTCATGCCCTTCAGTGACCTCTGTTAGGATGCCGTGACATCAAGCTTGCAACAAAGCTGTGGATCTGTAGAATCACAGTTCTACCAACTCCGTGATACAGAAGTGAAACCTGGGCTCTGAGGAAGGCTGAAGATCACTGGATTACATTTTCTATTCTACTCATCTCCATCAGCTGCTCCATATCAAGTTGCAGGATAAAATCAGAAATGAGGATATTCTAAACCACACCCAGCAACTATCTCCATAGCTGTTCAGTTTTGGCTGCTTTCTTGGTGTGGGCATATTATTAGAATGGAAGACCAATGAATTACAAAGCATGAATGCCACTATATGGTTGGCAATCACATGAGTGCGAAGAGCTTTGGTAGTGTGATTAAAATTGCCAGCGATGGACATAAACTGAATATCCAGACAAACCACTGTAAGAACCTAGCCAGAAATCGATCTGGGTGGCGCTCAGTCTGCCATGTCCCTTTGGGATTTGCCATGATGATAAGTGGAGAAAGGAATCTGGAGGAATAAGGAAGGCTCCTCTTTCCAGCATCAAGTTGTCTCAAAACCTCAGTGATTACCTCATAAGAGACAGTGGCAACGATGAGAGAATGCTCTCACTCTTTCTGCAATGAAGCTCCCACTCCTTTTCTCTGGAGGCAGTGGTTAGGTCAGCTGTCAGCAGGAAGGCAAGGCAATCTTGACTTTCCAGGGAATCAAGCTACCAAGTGGAATCAGGGTAGTAATTCACAATAGAGAGGCTCTGGTTAACATGTAAATGTGCCTGTTAATTTGCAGATGTCCCAAGTTGCCTTAGATACTTCCATGGATCATGGGAGGTCTAGGAGCACCCTGAATGACCATCTGTCCCATAATTCATTGCAGTGAAACACAATTCAGAGAATATATTATGAATTACAGATAAATCCATAGTCATCTGCTTCACTGCTTTTAGGTAGTTGGCTGGCAATTTTTGTTTTAATTTTTTAAATAAAGCCAGGTTCTTTTAAAACAAGCTGGCATGAGCTGTCTGAAAGAGACCCATGTACAGCAAAGGGTTATGTTAGGTCAGATAAAAGGAAAATGAAATGTTTTATAAGTAGGAGTGCCCATATGGATTTTCTTAGATGTTATGTAACACTGCAGACTATTTGATATGGCTGGGGACATGGTGGTATAAAAGCTCCTCCATTAGTGTTAAAAAAAAAGATCAATCTGTAGACTTTATAGTTAGTGTACTGTGTCTGATTCCATCTTGCAACCTACACTGGGAATTGTGCATGCTCATTTGAGGGCAGAATTTCACCCTAAAAGAAGAGTGATTTTCAAATGCTGCGTTCTAATTGAAGTCTGGCCACAAAGACAGCAAGAGGAGCAAAAGGAGCTAGAGAGAGGAGAAAACAAACTGAGAGGTCACAGAAAAAAGAGTGGGAGAAAACACAGGACAATAAGATATATTAGAGTGAGAGAAGAGTGGGGGGAAAGAGGCAAATAAGATATTGGAGTGAGAGAGAGACTTAAAAGAAGAGAATCAAATTGGGAAAATTAAGCAAAGAAAAATGGAAAGAAGTGTTACATAAAAAAATGAGTAAATAGGGGATGCAAAAAGATATGGAATAGAACAGAACAAAATGCATAGAGGAAAAAAGTAATACAGCAGTGACAGAGTGAGGCCTGGGGAAACTAATGATAGTCACTGCAAGAACCAAGAATATGTTATACAATAGGAGATGATCATCATATTACCTCCATCCTTGTGAACCTCAGGTGTTCATATAAAATGAGTTCTGGATCTGAACCATCCCAGGTTTGGTTTGGGAAAACCAAAATATGATTGGAAAGGCTTTCCAAAACAAAAATAATCCAGAGTTTTGCACTTCTCTTGTTCTTATGGCAAGTTCATATTTCAAAGGCATGAATCAACTCTATAAATAACATTTGGAAAACAGAACTGGAAATATCTTGGGGGTCATTGTTATGGTTTCTTCTTATTTGTGGAGGACCTGTTTCTACTGTCAATTTCTACTGGCTTTTATACCATATATACAGGATGTAGTTGTGAAAAATGATCACCAATGAACTTAATGACTTCTCATGTAGCTCCTGATAAATGTATTTCATTTAAAACATATTGATGATCATGGGTCTACTATTTGTTTAGACTCGCTTAAAAGATATATTTTGACACAATTCTTTTGAAAGCAGTCAATATATTTAACCCTTTAAAATCCTAGTTCTTTATTACCTCGCACAAAATATACCCCGATGTTTAATGTAGCTTGTAAGAATGAAGGTGCATAAGGATAAGATCAGAACAATAATCTGTATAGTGTAATCACAGTTAATAACAGAACATGCTATCATTTGAATTCCATGGGGGTGTTTTTAAGTGGTTACTATTATTAGTAGTAAATATTTATATTATTGGGGCCCTAAAGGGCAATATTCATATTAATCTGTTATCTAATAGAGGGAAAGAGAGAGAGAGGGAGAAGTGAGACGAACTGCATAACATATATTTGATAGAGATTCGAATTATAGCCAAGAACTCCTCTAACCTTGTGGACTTCATCCCATGAGCTCATTGTCACTTGACTATTCCACTTTTAATAAAAACTGACTTGAAAGCTGTACCACTGATCTACTAAACTGTCAGGAAATTGGTAATTACCAAATGGAATTAACAGCAGAGTGCAATCTCAAAGTCATCCTCTTGTTGAGTAGGGAGGAAGGGAAGGAAGGAAGAGGCAGGCGTTTTATGATATGAGCTTAGGTTTCAGGGATAAAGAGAGTGGAAATTGGAATGTGACATCATGCAGCACTTTTATGTTTTTCTTCAGAGTCACACATTAAAGGTGGGTGGCAGGTATGGCTTAAGTCCACATTGCTTGTGTTAAGACTTTTGAGTATCGTTAACTAAAGAATATTGGGGCATTAGAGCTTTTTTTTCGCTTCAACACTATTTGTTTAAGCAAGCTTGATCACTGAGTAGGCTTCTAACAGTTTTAAAATGTTATCATAACCCAAATTTAATATAATTCTCCTCTCTTCTCCTCACCTTTCCCTCACACACACTCTCATGCCCTACAAGAGGATTCCAGGGGAAGAATTCAGTAAGGTAATTTGCTTAACATGCAAGCAAAACATTTTGTAATTAACTGTTCTCGCCTATTTTAGCTTATGCAGATGTAAGCTATCTAATTGCTACTTTATTAGTTCTGCTTAAATTGGATGTCTTCTAACGGCATCTGTATGTTTTGTGCTTCACTGGCATTATAGAATCCATTACTGTGTTCTTTATAGAAAAACTATATTGCTTGAGTTTGTGATTGAAGAAAATTACATGCTAAATGCTTAACAGAGGAACTCTGTTTTTTCCTATTTAGCATCAGGACTAAAAGTCTAGTAAAGTGAAAGGGTCTGTTTCTGGCTATCTACTGTACCTGTATAATCTATCTATCCATCCACTTATATGCTCCTCATCACACTGAAATTTGAACATACAATTTGCTACATGGGTCATCTGGATTTAGGAAATAAGAAACAGAAGCAGATCAACTGTGGGTGGAGATTGCACTAGTTGAATTCAAATAAAATTTATGAAACTGGCAAACAGAAGTTCAAAAATAATTCATTAATTTGTTTAAAGCAGTCTGAACACAACACATAACTATGATTAAAGTGAATGATATTACTTTAGTTTGGGGGTATATTGATTTTTTTATGATGTTACTTTTAAAAATAAATTACTGTTTTGGATGCGTAAACTGCTATGGTGTAATTTATTTAGTGCATTGATTTATAGTCTTTAACTAGTCTCATATGCCTGCTGTTTCTGGATCACTTGAAAAACAATATGCCATTTCAGTGAGTAGCACTGAAAAGACAACTTACGTGCTAAGTTACTAGAGAGCCAAGGTGAGTGAGGCAATATTTTTTATTGGAGCAACTTCGCTTGGTGAAAGAGACCAACTTTTGAGCTACATTTTAAGTTACTGCTTCTTTCCTTCTATTACTTTAGTTCTATTGTTAATTTGATTGTTAGCCTTGATATTTTATCTTCTGAAGCACTTGTATCAACATCTGAGTTACTGTTTAAATAAGGTATGAATGCTACATGAACAGTTTGATCCAAGGACAATAATAATTTGAAGTACAGGATTATAATTAAAGAATAATGTTCATGCCTGTGGAGCACATAAAAAGCGAATGTCTTTTATGGGTGATTAAATGCTGAAATGAAGCTGAAGTATGTGAGAGATACAAAAACAATGTATTGAAAATATATTCCATTGCCATGAACATTATTCCTATTCTATGAAAAGATAAAAGAACTTACAAGTATCCAAAACAATAAACAGAAGAAAAGAAGCTATGAAAGACTGGTGCATTCAGTGATGTCACATTGGGAATTGGGTGAGGATGAATAAGACTTCAAGGACAAGACTTAGAAATAAATAGTTAGGTCTTCCATAATAGTTACACAAATGAATTAGTCAGACATCAAGTATACCAGATATTATACATGATTATTTTCAATAAAAATAGAATGTGCTTGGATGAATAGAATTTTGCAAGACCAGACTAGTTAAAGGGCCAGTAACTGCTCCCCTAGTGTTTCCAAAGCACTATATGCTGGCGTCTCTGTGCAACTATCATTGGCAATAGTATCAAGCAAACACCTTCCAAATTTAAGGCAAGAATCAATAAGTATTTCAACGACATTCATGAGGAGATAATGTCAATTTTTTTGCTGGGCTGTGATCAGCTAAGATTCCTCTTGTTTATAAAATGAAAACACAAGTTAAAGTGATTCATATTTACCTTAAATAAACTTGATGCCCAATTCTAAACATGGGAAGTCAATGCTACCATATATTGGACCCTTAGCCTTCTTGGTCAGCAAAGAACAGTAGGAAGTGCCTTGGCCCAGAATGGACAGGGATTGTTTCCTTCAGTAAATAATTAACTACCAGCAACCTTAAATCTTGTGAAGCTGCAAGTACCATTTAGTACTAAAGATCTTTCCAGATGCCAACCAGTATTTACTCTATCCTTTTGGATATGTTAATAGAAAAGATGGTGAAATATAAACTGCAACAGCAGTTCTCAATTAAAGCCTCTTAGGACTCCTCCATTTTGGTTTCAGACCTATACTCACCAAAATGTTTTGTACACATTGTAGAAGTCACAGGGTCATCCTTCGAGGCATTCTTGAGGACCCTCCCTTGTGGAGCTGCACAGGCCTTATTACTTCTGGTATAAGATACACATAAGTCTATTGGGAGAATTGCAGCACACTAGGCTACATTCTATCCATATACATATGACCATTAGCTTCCTGTCTCATCATTAATGGAGAAATGTGCTCCTGCACAGAGAGACCATTGCTATGTCATCAGATGCCTGCCTTGTGAGTCCTGTTTTGTCTTTACAGGTGTGAATTTCATCCTAAGCTGTTGCTAGGAAGTCTCAAAGAACTACAGATCTGTATGAAAGACAGTTGCCTCATGCACAGGAAAAACAGAGGTGATGTAGGTAGGGTACAGAAAATCATCTGAGGAGCTAGCAGTAGCTGTGACTTTACTTTGAATAGAAGGAGTCTGTCACCTTATTATTAAGAAAGTGTGTAATTGTGGGGTTCTTTTAGACTCATTACTGGTCTTGGACATGCATATGGCAAGAGTAACCAGAAATATTCCTAGAAGCACCACATTCACAGAATGGTATGCAGCAGCCCATCTGTATGTAGAGAAAGGGATAGGATACAGTACTTTAATATTTGTAGAACTTGAAGTTACAAATGTATTGTGTTAGCAGAACTCAAAGAACATGGCATTTGTTTAAATAAAAAATTATTTGCTATGAGGGGTTCTTTTATTCACTTTCTTCTGACATTTCTGAGAGTGATATTTTGGTCCTCAGAATGCTTTTGTTGCAGCAAACAGGCTGAAATAGGCTAACATATATTGGCACAAACCATTCATTGATAAATTATAAATAACAAATTCATAAAAATCAAAGCATATTTATGGATACCTTGCAAACTGAAAAGGGGGCAAAAAACAATGAATAAATTGTTCTTTGCAAATTAGCTGATCCATTTCTATGACACAATACATTTACTTGAGCTTATTCGTGGATGTAAAATTTCCCTTCCCCTACCTCCCCTTCAATTTGAAGAGCAGGCAGCTTTAATGGTCACACGGTTAATTGCTCCCTAGAAATAATTAAACTAAAGATAAAAAAAATCAATAACAACATACAATTATCCCACCCCAGCAGAGCCGGCTCCAGGCACCAGCAAAGGAAGCAGGTGTCTGGGGCGGCCAATATAAAGGGGCGGCACGCCGTCCGTTATTGGGGTGGCACGTCCGGGTATTTGGCGGCAGCTCAAGCGCTCCATCTCTTCCTCTTTGGTAGCACTTCAGCAGCAGCTCAATCAGGTTTTTCTTTTCGCTTTTTTTTTCTTCGCCGCTTGGGGCGGCAAAAAACCTGGAGCTGGCCCTGCACCTCAGAGGGAAGTGCCGGGCGGTAGGGGGTGGGTGGAAGGGGAGCAGTTATCCCACAGTGTCAGTGGTTTCTGTCCCATGGGGCTGGGCTGAGCTCCCCACTCTGTGCACTGTGACCTGGTACAGGTGGGAACTTAGTACCACTCGGGCTTGGTCCAGCCGCCTCTCCATCATGAATTCTGAATGAGTCTCAGCATCACTCATGTTCCAGGGAGCTGGGTCCAGCCATATGGGAAAGTCATTGTGGCTGTGGGGTGGCCTTGCTCTCCACCCTGTACTCAACCCTCCTCCGGCCTCCCCTATCAGAGAGCTGAGAAGTGTATATGCAGTCCATGATCAATGGCTTCTTGGATCTCCTTCTGTAAGTAGTGGGGTAATCCATAGTGTCTCTTTGTTGATATTTGTTTCACTTTGGTAAAGACAATCATTGTTCATAAATAATCACATTCAAATATTCTGGAGATCATTATTATTAATTTTCTTAATTCTCATATTTTCTTCAAATCATTGTGTAGATTTATATCATTTTCTTGTCCTATTGTGATGTCTCAGAAAAATATTTCCATCCTAGATATTTGCAGTCTTTAATAAAGTAATCTCACATCATTTTGTAGCATTAGCAAAATTATAATTTAAGATACAAATTCCCCCCTTACATAGAAAACAGACATGGATTTTTAGAGATTTGTTGAGATGTGGGTTATTCTGTTTGTAACAGCATTGATGTTTGTATTCCTGCATCCAGATTCCATTTTGATAGGCACTTTACAAATGGATAAATAGATTAAATTAAATGATAATGTGAATTTTGTATGGTAGATAGCATGCATAATCCTGACTGCAGATAAATTTGAAATGACATTGATGACACCAACAAACCAGTCAGTTGCAAAAAGAAATGACTGCAGACTAGGTTAGCTAAAATCTCTTTTTAAAATTTTGTTTATCATTATATATAAGAGATCTCTGCTTGTACATTAATATTGGTCCAAGGAAGAAATGGAAAGTGTATTCTGTCATCCGCTGTTTTGTTTTATATTATTTTACCATGTTTTTGTCTGTTCATCAGACATGAATACTCACACGTGCTGAAATATAAGTGGACCAAACAAATAACTCACACAGCTTCATCCACTGGGTTTTCACAATTGCACAGCTGTGAGTCATTGATAGGCTTGCTTATTATCATAATTTTGGTACAAAAACCGTCCTGAACTTTTATGCCCAACAATGAACCAGCATGACTCAGAAAGCAGTCTTTATAAGTCTCCCACCTGTTAAGTAAAACTATTTAAGTCTCTGTCAAATGCTTTTCTTGTAGAATTAAAATCAACCTAGCTTCACTTGATAAGAATCCTTTTCACAGATGATGATAATGTAAGAACTGGTGTACATTGGCTGGAAAAAACAAGAACTTGGATTGATCTTCAGATAATAGGATGAACTTTTTGGGGAAGATGGCAAAAAGAATGTTGGAATTGTTTGAAATTACAAAATTGAAACAAAATATTCACATGTAAAACTTACTTTGCTTTTTATGAAAAAGTCTAAAATATGACTAAAAGAATACAACTTATTTGCCTGGAATAACCCTAGTGGGTTTTCTGAAGAGTTAGTACCCCGTGTTCTGCAGTTTTTTTAAATAACTGAGCTGGGAGGGCATTGCTATGGTTTCTCCTCTTCTTTGTGTTATCATAATTTTGAGTTGTACTTGAGCCATGCAATATTTAGCCCATCTGACAATTTCAGGAAGCCAGAATACCGTCCCATGAAGTGAAATATGCCAAATGCCACAAATGTACTGGATCATTACAAGGGCACAAGCTCCAATCAGATTAAACAAGGAAGCACTTTCAGAGCAATGTATATTTTATAACCAGATTGTACATTGGATGTTTGTTTAGAGGCACACAAACAGTTTTAAAAGCAGATAAAACAGTAATCCTGTGATATAATCTGATTGTATTTACACTGTAATTACACAGTTACATGCTTACTGATTATCAGGTAATTATTCTTACACTTACCATAACATGGGTAGAATTTCCAATTATTTAAGATTATGGCAACATATTAGTAACAATATTTCTAGAATCATTCCACAGTCAAATAAGTGTCATTTCTCAAGACTGTGGCCCAACTTAAACAGCCATTCTGGGGAGTGAGTAGCCAGATTCAGAAAGAAGAGCAACCTCAGTGGGGCTGTTGTGTCCCCTCCCCTGCAGTTAAGTAAATTAAATTAATTAAATATGAAAGTTCAGAAAAAAGTGCATAATTGAAACTCAGTAAGACTATGCATTATCTTAACGTAAGTGCAATATTGGAAAAAAGATAAAATCTTAGTATCAAGCAATTAATTATGTATATTTAAAATCTGCTTTTATAGCACTGTTGTTACCACTTATCATGCTCTTCTATTGGGGCCAGATTCTGCTAATCTTAATCACATTCAGTTTCACATTATTCCATGAGTAGACCCATTAGTTTTAAGGGGACTGATCTCAGATTAATGTACCTCTCAATAAGAGTGGTACATCTGGGCCCTCTGTAAATAGCTTCTTGTAACACTCTTAGGCCTATAGGGTCCATAGAATCTACCATCTGAGTACATAGACAAAAAATACAGTATGTTTAGTAGTATACCTGTTATGGGCAGGGGTTCTGGAACAATTTTTGTAGTGGGGGTGTGGAAAGTTATTGAACCAAATTGTAAACCCTGTATATAATGGAAACCACTTCAAGCCAGGGAGGTAAAGCAACATCCCCTGCACCCCTAATTTAGCACCTATGGTTATGAGTAGTAAAACATGAGTATAAATACAAAATTAAATTTGAGTTTTTGCAAATGTCGTCTATTCCCAAACAATGGAATGATAAATAGATAAGTAAATTTTCTTTATACAATATGGTTGGGAAATATACAAGTCTTAAAGTCATTTCTTAAGTTTGTACACTCTTTGAGAGCAAAGAAGCAATCTCTATGTGTCAACAGTGTACACAAACATGTTGGTCTTGCCATATAGGACTCAATCTTGTTTCCATGGATATGAATGGGAGTTTTGGTCATGATTTATATGGGAGCAGGATGAGATCTATGGTGTGACTGAATTATTTTAGCACCAATTACTCATGATGATGGTCCTGATGATGCTTTTTCTGCTGCCCTCACATCACCTGAAGCTAGCGCTTTGACATCTCCTAAATCTTCGTCTGCCAACAGGAGAAATAAAATTCCAATACCAACAAAAAGGGTTATGTGTTCAATATTCATTGAACAATGCCATTTGCTCCAGATCCTTTGCACAGTGTATGTGAACTAGGAAAAAATCACTTGGGTAAAATTTATATCCGCACGATTTCCTTTTACTGTTATAACCAGGATGTGGGCAGCTCAACTTAGTGGTCAGAGCAGAAGTCAGGCCAGGTTTGATACCAGGAGGTCAGATTCAGATGGATAACCAAGGTCAGGTGTCAGGAGGCAGGTGAAGTCAGGTTACCAGATCAGCAGCAGGCAGTAGGAGCAGGTATCTCAGGGGAAGCAGTCTGCAACAGGGAGAACCCAGTTGGGTGGACAACTTCCTCTTCTTGTGCTGGGTTTATATAGAAACTGGGAACCAATTAGGACCCCCAGCATTCTGCCAATCAGATTCCAGGATTGGAGTAGTATGTTGGAGTTCAGCTCCTATTCTGACAACAGTTAGACGATCGCTTGGTGGCAGGTTGGAGCTTATTAGCCCCGTAGAGCCCTATGAGCTAGAATTCAAGAGCCACAGTCCCTGACATTTATGAAGCTGAAAGTTCTGGGCTTGCCAGTTGGGGCTTGGGTCAATGAACCTGCAGCAGGAATCCTGGAACCCCCCCAGCCTGGGTTCTGAAGGCTTCCAGGCTTCTTACCATGGATCTGGGAAGCTGGTAGTCTTGGAAGCACTGCAGCTACTATATTAAATTGAAATTCTTCAGTTTTATTTCTGCTAGCACTTGTGAAACTGAGCAGACTGTCAGTTGCAGTACTGTAGCCTTGTTTGTCTCAGGATATTAGAGAGAAAAAGTGGGTGGGTTGGCCCAATAAAAGATATTACCTCATCCACATTGTCTGTCCAAGACTGTCAATTTCACTCAGCACATGACTGTGTCCTGGGAAGCAGATTTTGTTTAGGAAACACAAAGTGTTGATGTTTCTGAATTTCCTCCCCTCCCCGAATTTCTAGGTCACAGGAGACTTTTTTAAAATGTTGAAATTTCTTTGCAAAACAGAAATCTCGAATCTCATCCAACTATGCTTGCGATATAGGCTACTAGACCCTGACAGAAATTGGAATAGAAGGGGTTAACCTGATCAGGAGGAGAAAACCAGACATGTGGCCACAGTGTAGGGATCCACAAAATGCAGGGTTGGGACAGCTGTAAGCAATGAATTGGCTGCTTAAGAAAGGAAGGTGCTGTGGACTGTCAAGGTCTGGTCAGTGATTTAGACACAAATGTCAGTGAGAAAGCTGAAGCTGAGTAACAATAGGAATTTGGGTTATCCTTTTCTTAAAGTGAAATCCCCCCTCTGTGCACACGGCCATCACAAGGCCAATATGACACTATTAAGTTCTCAAAATAGGGTTTGTACTGCCCTCTGAACAAGATTGAATCTTACCTGAAGAGAGGTAGATGACAAATAAGCTGCACTCTGGATCCAGTCTTGTTTCCACTGATATCAATGGCTAAAACTGCCACATCAGTGATAGTAGCATCAGAATGGGACACTGATGAATCAAGCAACTGTTTTTTTTTAATATTGCTTTGAACTTTAGCTGAGGAAAGAGATTTTCACTTGTTTGGCTCTAAAAATAGCAGACATTATTTTTTGCAAATATTACAACATATAGGTATCTAAACTGCACCCTCATATATAAAGTTGTTTGTCTTTACACTTGTCATGCTTTGATTGGTTTGCCACAGCATTCCTACAAGAATAAAATACCAATATAATTATTGTTAGAGTAACATCAGATTTTTTTTAAACTGTAGCTTGAATAAAAACAAACAAGGTGCATCAGTAGCATCCTGTTCATCACATGAGATAAATCCACTGCTGTATGCTTTTTTTTGTTTGTTTTTATTTTCCTCTCTGGAATTTTAAACTTAGTAATATTTAGCTTTTATGAAAACCTTTGCACATTTTGAAATCCAAAAATTTATTTCTGTTCAGCTAAATGCAGAACTGCTTAATGTAAAGATCAACGTTCCATTTTTCATCAATAAAATGTAGACCAGTATTCAGTATTTTTATTAGAATTTCTAAATGGCTTTGTCATGTTTGATGTGTAATTAAGGCTGCAAATAATGTGAGGAAGCCATTTTTTTCACCTCCACTGACACCTATAGTGACACATCTATTTGTAATAAAATTAAATGTTGCAGAAAGCTAGACAGAAGCAAAAATAAAATTAAAAATAATTGATGAAAAAGTAATATACCATTACTGCAAATGACAAAGGAACACTGTGATAGAAAGCTTAAGAAACTCAGACACTGAATTAAGATAACAGTACTGATCGAATTCCTAAAGTCAAAATCCTATATATTTTTTTATCCAAACTGTAACTTTTTAATAGGGCTGTTTTGAACAATGACACTAGAATTATGGAAGTATGGATCAGGTTAGAAGAAAGAGACAGAGGCCATATCTACACTACAACTGCTACCATAGCACAGCTACAATTGTAGAACTGTGCCACTGTAGTGCCATTTTGCAGACCCGTCCTATATTGACATAATCGTTTTTTCTGCTGTCATTAATCCACCTCTCTAAGAAGCATTAGCTAGATCAGTGGGAGAATTTTTATGTCAACCTAGCCAAATCTACATCAGGGATTAGGTCAAGCTAACTATTGAGCTCAGGTTGTGAAATTTTTGACAGGTCTAAGCAGTGTAGCTGGGTCAATCTAATTTTTAATTGTAGATCAGGCCAGAGAGAGAGGAGCTATGGATGCCAGGTGAAACAAGGAGGCTGGTAGGACAGGGCTGTAGTGCACATACAATTCTATTGGGACTCTCATTCTTGGCTCATTGTCTGACATTTGAACAGCCCATCTTCACTTATCAGCTGCAGAAATGTAGTTATTATTTTAAAATTTTAGACCAAAATTTTGAGACACTCATTCTGTTTTCAGCTGTTGACTTTGGTATTGGATTGGTTTATTTGTTGTAAATGTAGTATTCACAATCAATAATAAATATAATCTGAAAAAGAGGTAAGAAAAATCATATTCTTAAGAGATGTATCACCTGTGATAAGCAAGGTCTATCATGGATATAGGACCCTGATTCTTACTTCCTCAGAACGGAATTCTGAACACATTACATAAGAACATAAGAATGGCCATACTGGCTCAGACCAAAGGTCCATCCAGTCCAGTATCCTGTCTGTTGACAGTGGCCAATGACAGGTGCCCCAATGATTAAGTGATCTCTCTCCTGCCATCCATCTCCACACTCTGACAAACAGAGGCTAGGGACACCATTCCTTACCCATCCTGGCTAATAGCCATTAATGGACTTAACCTCCATGAATTTATCCAGTTCTCTTTTAAACCATGTTATAGTCCTAGCCTTCACAACCTCCTCAGGCAAGGAGTTCCACAGGTTGACTGTGAGCTGTGTGAAGAAGAGCCTCCTTTTATTTGTTTTAAACCTGCTGCCCTTTAATTTTATTTGGGAACAAGTAAATAACTTTTCCTTATTCTCCACACCACTCACGATTTTACCTCTATCATATCCCCACTTAGTCTCCTCTTTTCCAAGCTGAAAAGTCCTAGCCTCTTTAATCTCTCCTCATATGGGACCCATTCCAACCCCTAATCATTTTAGTTGCCCTTCTCTGAACCTTTTCTAATGCCAATAAATCTTTTCTTGAGATGAGGAGACCACATCTGTATGCAGTATTCAAGATGTGAGCATACCATGGATTTATATAAGGGCAATAAGATATTCTCCGTCTTATTCTCTATCCCTTTTTTAATGATTCCTAACGTCCTATTTGCTTTTTTGACTGCTGCTGCACATTGCGTGGACGTCTTCAGAGAACTATCCACGGTGACTCCAAGATCTCTTTCCTGATTAGTTGTAGCTAAATTAGCCCCCATCATATTGCATGTATAGTTGGGGTTATTTTTTCCAATATGCATTACTTTACATTTGTCCATATTAAATTTCATTTGCCATTTTGTTGCCCAATCACTTAGTTTTGTGAGATCTTCACAATCTGCTTTGGTCTTAACTATCTTGAGTAGTTTAGTATTGTCTACAAACTTTGCCACCTCACTGTTTACCCCTTTCTCCAGATCATTTATGAATAAGTTGAATAGGAGACTCTGAAGCTCTGCCTGCCTACCTGGCCCTGTGCATGGAATTGGAAGCACCACATTCAATATAAAATACATTCACATAGATAATTTCTGTGGTTCTTTCTCATGTAACTGAGGCCAAGAGTGGGTGAAATGATAAAGATGATATCACTGACCCCCTGAATTCTGGTCTGCCTGCTGCTGCTTAATGAAACCTAAGGAAAATGTGAAGATGATATGAAAGAGAAGTTTCAGAGCTTAGTCTGATTTTGTTCCTTGTTTAGCATATTCTGAAGAAACCCTCTGTAGATAAGTGTAGCAAGAAATAAGGCGCAGATTCTGGAAACCTCTTTTTAAAATGAATGTCTTCTTCTGGGGATTAGTAGCCAAGAGGCAGTTTTACTCTCCTTTATTTATTTCCTTTGTCCTTGAAGTTCTTTCTTCTTTCTGCCTTGTTATGCCCTTTCATGTAACTGGATATATTGGGCCACTTTCACTCCCATCCATTAGTACTACATCACATAATGTCAAAAGAACTACTTGTGAGCCAAGTGCTCACCAATATGCATAAGGGTTGCCCAATCTAGCTAATAATTAGTACCTGTATGGTGATATAGTATGATGTATAGTACCCTAAATGATAATGTAATTCATGCACCAGTACCCAATTCACTCTGTGCCCAATCCACAGAAGATATGAATTTGTAATAGTCCCCAGCTACAGAGCCTCTCAGTGGAGCTGAAGCTGTAGGGATTCACTCTTTCAGCTCTAAGAGACCTGAATTCAATCCCTGGTGTCAGTCAAGATGGCAGCCATGAAATAACTGAAAACCTTCAGAGTTGGAAGAATGAGTCCTAGGCTAACATCCTCTGTGAATTAGGCACAGAGGTGAATATGTAACAGACATGGATAAACGGCTTCACTAACATGTATACAAGCAAATAAAAAGGCTGTATTTGACTGTCAAAGAAAAGAGTTAATATCTCTTTTTTACAAGAAATGTATACAAATGAAATAAATCAGATTCATTACCTAACTAAAGAGAAGGGAGAGAGATTTTTTGTCATGGATCTAATTAAAGTGTAGGATTTTCTATTTTGTTTTCAGACAATGTGAGGATTGATCCATATGTTGTTAGATATGTTAAATGTATGTTATTAACATTCTGACTAATTTTGTATAATGCCAACCAGTTTGATTTAATATTTATGCCCCTACTTTGGTGATATAGACAATATGTATTTTTAAAAATCTAGATGCTCATTTAGAAAATTATCCAGCACATAATGTTTTAAAGGATAATTTTAACTGTACAGTTGATGAAGATACTAGTTGAAATCATCTGGAATCTTACACATTATCTGTTAACCAGCTATCAGTGACTCAATTGATTCATGGCAGAATTTTACCTCTCATGAGACAATATACGTGGTCGAGCACCAGCAGCAGTTGTTTTTTCCTTTGTGAGGCCAGACTGGTTTTATGTTTTTAGAAATCACTTAATAAAGTAATACGCAGGCAGTAAATTTCCATAAGGGGTCTCTGATTTGACACTGGTTTTGCTTTAGTTCCCCATGACTATAGCTTGTAATGATGCTTTAATACTCCTTTGTTACAGGATGCATGTTTTTGGTCAGTTTGGGGGAGAATGGGCTAAATCCAGGATACTGTTTTCTTTTTGGGTGGCAGTGGTAGGAGGTGAGTATTAAATGTTTCACATTAAATGCCAGAAATATACACAAGTAACACTTAGGGTCACCTATATAAACTGAGAACTTATCTCTTGGCCTCTCCTTCCTTCATCCAGATTGTGAATGTTTGAGGGTCTCATTACAGGCTGATGACCTCCCAATGTGCAGTGTTCATGACCTCAATATATATAGGCCTTAGACTGCTAGATCATTTTTGAGGAGTTATCTTTGTTTGGATCAATGCGGTGGAGGAAATGCTACACCTCCATCAGAGGCTGGGAGAACTTTTGCTGATCCCAGATTTCCTGGGGATAATGCATTGAAGCTGAAATACTTTTAAAATATTTGGGAATATTTCTGAGGAGTTATGTTCTTCGTTAGAAAAGGGTAACAGTTTAAGATAAACTTAAAGGGAAATTATGAAAGTGAAGGTGGTATTTGCCACAACTGTCTTTTGGAAGATGAATATTAATCTTTTTTTTTTTTTTTTTGCACTCTGTGGCATACACTCACCATTCTGCAACTCCCTATATTCTATTTAGAGAGAATCCCAGTGTTCTGATAGCTGTCCCTGGTGAAAGGGGGTCAAAAGCTAAGAGAACTTGAAACTTGATGCTGTGGTTACTGGCTATAATCACAGGAATTCATTTTTATTTTTGACAAACTTTTATCTTGGACGCAATTGACTTTTACCTTCCTATGTGAGGAGGTTTATATTTTGGTCATGTGCTGCTTTTGTTAAAACTTGACTGAACTGATGGATTTGCCTTACCCGCATTTTGTAAGTGTTTTAATTACTTAGAAACTTTTGAAGATTAGGAAATAAGGTAATCTTTTGATTTTACCAGGGCTTCTTGCAAAACTCTTTTTTCATAATACTGTTCTTCTTACTAATTAATTCTGTTCATTGTGCATCCAATATTTGGATAAAGGTAAAATCTGTCCTCTCCTGTGCCATAGAATAATTGGAATATTGTTTCTTGGACAAGTGTCCCCTGAAAAACTCTGGTTTTTTTTTATTATTATTTATTTATTTTCAGTGGCTCCTGCTGTTGATCAGATTACAGGACAAACCTCATAATTTACTTATTTTCAGTGATCTTTATTTTTGATACACCAAGTCAGAAGACTTTATACATGATTACTATAGAAGTTAGTCATTTTCATGAGCTCAAGGATTTTCTTGATACTGTGAGGTGGAAGATTCTAAAAGGCTAGCACAGAGACCTGTATATAAACCTCTAATCCAAAAGTAGCCGAGTGATCTTCACTGTGGCTTAACCTATTAATGTTGCCACCAATCTAACTGCTGAGATATCAATGTCCTCCTCCTCTTTTTCTATCCAGTAAAATAAACTCTTATTTTCATGTTTTATTGCCATCCTAAATTGCAGCCTCTTCTCAAAGTGGTTAAGAAAAATGTTAATGTACTTTCTATTGATTTTTCTCTCACTGTGCATTGTTTAATGCACTACTGGAATGCGTAGAGATACTATGATGAGGATGAAGGCAGTATAAGAATATTTGTGGAGTAAAAGTAGGATTCTACTCCTCTTTGCTACTAGATAACAGTTTGGAAGAAGGCGTGCAGTATGCATTGCTATCTTTCACTGCGTCAGGCAAAACTAACTAGTCTAAAAAGCAGTAGGTATAGTTTTGTAGTTTCTTAATTTCTTCCATTTTTAGTGGTTTTAGAAATGTATTTGAAATTTAGATATTTTACAATAATTCATAATCTTGATAAATATATTGTGAAATGGGCTGTTAATGCACTTTTATACTGTGGATGGAGAATTTTTTTTTAATGTGTTACTTTTGTTGCGTTTCTTTACTGATTTGATAATTAAACTGGATTAAAAATTCAGTTTGTCTCCTTCACATACATACACAGTGAAAATGAAGGTGATCGCATCTGACATGGGGAGAGGAGGAGTGGGAGAGTAGGCAAGAGAATGAAAAGAAGGATGAGGGCTGAAGAAGAAATAATAATGAATGAATGAAGAAAGAGAATAAGTAGAGAGAGGGGGGAATGAGTGAATGATGGTGAAAACAGAATGAGGGTGAAAGTAAGATAACAGGTGGAGGTACTGCATTGAACTTAAGTTTTAAATTTGAGATCTGACAATCATTTGTTCAGCTACCAGAGGAAAAAAATTGGAGAGAACATTTGTTTACCAGAGTCTCCACAACCTGATTACAGACAGGACTGTAAGTGAAGGTATAGGAAAGCCTTTCCTCATATAATCTTTGGCTCAATTTTATAGACCCAAGAGATTTTGTTAAGTATGTGTGGATAAGCTTTCAAACTTTTAAGAGATACTGAAAATGAACCGAATCTTCGACTCTTTGAGAATCCCACTACTAATTTTGACTTGTCTGGGACTGTGGGGGAAAAACATGCTCTATTGATTGAAAAACTATGAATTAATACTTGCACAGTACTCTGAAAACAAAGCACTCTGGGCAATATTGTGCATGGTCTATATACAGAGGCACAGTGTGGGGAGAAGTTTCCAGGAGCCTATCACTTCTAGAGCAGGTTGCAAAAAGGCCAGGAAGAATTGCAAGGAAACCTATGGATGGTTTCCTCACTAATCTGACAGGGCTATGGAGGCCTGGGATGGAGCAGGCCCATTTGAATTTCTCCACTGGCTTCTTAGTTTCTACTGCATAACTATACTTGACTTCATATTCAAGGCCCATCACAACTCTGCTCTGGCCTATTACTTAATATCCTCTGTTTCTTAGGGTATTAAGTTCCACCTCTTTGTTTTGCCAAAGATGCCAGCCTTGTCCCCTCATTTTCTGCATCTCGAGCAATCAACTTAATGCCTTCTTTCATTCCGGGTCATTGCCTGGGTTGCCCTGCCTGAACTGTTCCATAAAGCCAGTATACCCTTCTCCTGCAAAAATCATTTTTCATTCACCTGACTGAAAAGTATGTTGCCTAGCACATTGTGAATGCTACTGGCAAAGAAATAATAAAGCATAACCTTATAAAAAAACCTTGTGTGTTTTAAAGTTTCCTGCCTCTCCCAAGGGAGGTGCAATCAACCAAGTAATAAAATAGAGAGGGGACTAGAGACTTATACACCTGTGCAGATACTCTGTCCAAGAGATGTTAATCAGCAGCTCGCATCCTCACTCCTTTATGTGTTCAGTTGGGTTAAAAGGAGTGCTGAAAACATAAATGCAGAATTCCGTATGCATATCAGACATTTGTTAGTGAAATCAGTCAAATGTCAATGCTATAAAGAGATACTGAGGGCAGAGTTTATGCATAATAAACACACGGGAAGTTTGACGCACAAGAGGGTTGGGTGCATTGTGTAGATGTTTCAGGAAGAGAAATAAAGCCTTGCCTAGCCACTCTGAATGTGAATTCCTGACTTGTACAACTCTGCCATTTTATTTTTCTGTTTATTTGTTGACAAAAGCTCCAGTTCCTTCCACACCATTCAGATTCATAGCCCAAGTTCAAGTTCTAGAATATAAAACTTCTGAGGATTCCACTCTCCCCCCACTTCTCTTGTATATCACTTTCCAGATTTTTATGAATTCCTTAAGTAATCTTGGGGGAAAAAAAACTCTCTTCCAAACTTTTATCTTATTTTCTGGTAAAAACATAACTTTATCTTTTTAATATTGAATGAGTGTCACTCAAGCTTTTCCTCTTAGAGCGTCCCAATCAAATGACGAAGGCAGATAATGATTTCCTGAGGCAAACCCGGGAAAACAGTCCTAGCTCTTTAGAACTGAAGAATGAACCGTCATGAAAATTGTTTCATGTATATAGCCTCCAAAGGTACTGTCCGGGAAGAAGTGCCAGCTAGATAATTGTTACTCCTTCCAGCTGGCAGGGGAGCAGCAGGGACATTGCCAGAACTAATTACTGATTATTATGAACAAAGATATGGATTTTATAAAAAATGCTGTTGTCTCCTAGTATTGTCATCACTAGGGAGCATAAGTGTTTGTTTCTGTATGACAATGTAATTCTGCTAATATACCATTTGATTTTTTGTGGGGAAAAAACATAAAAATAATTGTGTCAGTTTTTGTGGGTGGGTAGGGAAATATAAAACTTGAATTGAACTTAATTGTTATTACAGATAAATAATTTGGGACTAATTTACATTTCTGTTGTTTTATTAGTTATGTATTACCCCCTGTGTTATGTGTTTGAGTCCAGGTGTTATGACTTCATTTGCATGCTGCCCATCCCTTCCTTATCCCATTAAATAGATGGTTGCCAAATGTCCCTGTAACTAGTGGGCTCCCAAAGCTATGTAATAATATTCACCTACTTTTTTTTTGTCATTTAGAAACTTTACCCTGGGGCAGTTTTCCTTTCAAGAGCCTGTCACTTGTATATAATTTCTCATCCACAGAACTTTTTGGAGTTTACAAAGATCTTTTGCATCATCAGTTCATTTCTGGTTTTTTTTTTCATACACAGTAGGCTTCACTCCCCCTGCTTTTTGGGGTGGTTTGTATTTTCCAGGGTCTCCCTAAATTTTTCTACAAAAGGGAGTAACACACTATGAAATACTTTACTATTTTCAAAACCGAAGTGCGTTCACTCACTCTCTCTCTCTCCTTAATACAATATTATTTTTAAGGACACAACCATGGGTTTTCTGGACAACTGCAGGACAAGTAGATGTTCCAAAGATTATACAAGCTCATAATCTTTTTGTGCGGGAAGCATGCACAGACTTGACAATGCAGTATTACACGTTTAAATACATAATATATCCAAATCCTTCAAGGCTTACTCAGGGATTATTCACAGTGACCATGTGAGAGTTTTGCCTGATTGCAGATGGGTCCAAATGTCCTGGAAAATGTGAGAGTTTTGAGAATGAATCTATATTCAACTTGCTCATATTGTGGGCTGAATCAAATCTACAAGTCAAATGGAATCAGTCCTTATGTGATCTCCCATATACTCCACATTTTATGGCATGCTGTGCATTTTAAACTAAATGGGTCTAGCAGTGATTTGAGTTACCTCAGTGTATACATAGAATAACTTCAATCATTTCACTGTAATTAATCTTGAATTTCATTGGTCTAACTGAAATTAGAATCTAGCCTAGTTAAAAAAAAGGGTGCTTTCCAATTCCCTTTTTATAAGGGTCCTTTTGCCATATAAATGTGTCTGTAAAAAGTTCCTGTAACTGGACAGTTCATTTGTACATGCATTTCACTATTTTGATAAGAAGTACAATAAGTACTCTGAGGAGAAACAAAACAAATTGGCAGTTCATTCCACTGTGGGAGTAAAATATTTTTCCTGATCACAGCTTTTCTCATGAACTAAGTAAATTAAGGAAATAAAGACCATTTGCTAAAATTGGATTTTACTCTATTTAACAGGTGTTTTGGTCTATTTTACCCTGAGGGTAGATCTCAATGTAGTCCAAAAAGTTAATTGTTCAATAATTGTACAATTTGCACATTAATTTCCAACACTTTAGTCTATATTATAGCTCTATTAAACTGTTGTCATTTATCTTTGGATGTGCTTTATTTACCTGTGCCCAAAGGTTACAATAACAATAGCTTTTTTATATTATGAAAACTGTTTGTAATTATCATAGCTGAGGCAGATTGTAGCATTTGATATATGATTTAAGAAACACAACTAGACTCAGTGGGCTATTGTAACAAAATTAGACCTCTTGGGATATCTTTGAAAGAGGAAAATACAAATTCCCTGCTTATCTTACAAACTTGCTTACAAGACTGAGACTTGCTAATAAAATAACCCTGTCATGAGGATGTGATGTGTGGTTTTAACACTAGAGGGGACACTGCCAAAACTGTTAAGTTACATCTACACAACACTTCTGGTAAAGACGCTCTAAGAAGACAGGAGAAAGCTCACCCATCACCTTAATTACTCCACCTCCCATGAAAGATGGTAGCTATGTCGGTGGGAGAAGCGCTGCCACCGACATAGCCCTGTCTACGCCTCTGCTTAGGTTGATATAACTTACATCACTCAGGCCTGGTCTACACTACGGGTTTAGGTCGACTTTAGCAGCGTTAAACCGAATTAAGCCTGGACACGTCCACACAACGAAGCCCTTTCTTTCGACTTAAAGGGTCCTTTAAACCGGTTTCTTTACACCACCTCCGACGAGGGGATTAGCGATAAAACCGGCCTTTGCGGGTCGGAATTGGGGTAGTGTGGACGGAATTCGACGTTATTGGCCTCCGGGAGCTATCCCACAGTGCTTCATTGTGACCGCTCTGGACAGCACTCTCAACTCAGATGCACTAACCAGGTAGACAGGAAAAGACCCGCGAATGTTTGAATTTCATTTCCTGTTTGCCCAGCGTGGAGAGCACAGGTGACCACGCAGAGCTCATCAGCACAGGTAACCGTGATGGAGTCCCAGGATCGCAAAAGAGCTCCAGCATGGACCGAACGGGAGGTACGAGATCTGCTCGCCATATGGGGAGATGAAGCAGTGATAGCTGAACTCCGTAGCAGTAAAAGAAATGGAAAAGTATTAGAAAAGATCTCCAAGGCCATGAAGGACCGAGGCCATAACAGGGACACACAGCAGTGCCGCGTGAAGGAGCTACGGCAAGCTTACCACAAAGCCAGAGAAGCAAACGGAAGGTCCGGGGCAGAGCCGCAAACTTGCCGCTACTACGCGGAGCTGCATGCGATCCTAGGGGGTGCAGCCACCACTACCCCAACCGTGTGCTATGACTCTCTCACTGGAGAAACACACAGGGAAGACGGTTCGGGGAATGAGGAAGATGAGGATGGAGGTACTGTAGGTAGCTCACAGCAGCAAGGAAGCGGAGAAACCGGTTTCCCCAACAGCCAGGATATGTTTGTGACCCTGGACCTGGAACCAGTAACCCCCGAACTCACCCAAGACCCTCAGGGCACACAGGAGACCTCTGGTGAGTGTAACTTTGTAAATATTTGTAAACATTACAAAAAAAAAAGCAAGAGTGTTTAATGATTAATTTGCACTGGCAATCGCGGCCAGTACATCTACTGGAAAAGTCTGTTAACGTGTATGGGGATGGAGCGGAAATCCTCCAGGGACATCTCCAGAAAGCTCTCCCGGTTGAAATGGGGTGATTTTATTAAGGGGACATTCAGAGGCACCCGTTCCTGCTCTTCTGACCAGAAATGTTCCCCGCTGTTAACCACGTGGTGGGGGGAGAGGTGAAGTGATCATCCGAGAGAATCGTGTGTGTGTGTGTGGGGGGTGGTTTACTTGTGTTTGTGCCGCATGTTAACCGGGAAACCTCCTTTTACATTGAAACCCCATTTTAAATGGACAACCCAATTCATCCTTGATATGGGAAATGCGCTGCTGTTTGCAACCTTTCCCGCATGTTAAGAAGGTTAAAAAAGCCAAAACACTGTGGCTTATCATGGCTGCCTGCAAGCCGAAATATGCGACCTTGTAATGAAAGAGTGTACCCATTGTTCTCTAAAATGTGTCTTTTTTAACCACCTCTCCCTTCTCCTCCACCAGCTGCAAATGTTTCTCCTTCGCAGAGGCTCGTGAACATTAGAAAGAGAAAACGTAGGACGAGGGACAATATGTTCACGGAGCTGCAGATGTCCTCCCACGCTGATAGAGCACAGCAGAATGCGTGGAGGCAGTCAATGTCGGAGATGAGAAAAGCCCAATATGAACGAGAGGAGAGGTGGCGGGCTGAATCGCGGGATGAACAGAGCAAGTGGCGGGCTGAAGACGATAGGTGGCGTCAGCTTGCAGACAGACGGCAAGAGGCAATGCTCCGTCTGCTGGAGCATCAAACTGATATGCTCGAGCGTATGGTTGAGTTGCAGGAAAGGCAGCAGGAGCAGAGACCGCCGCTACAGCCCCTGTGTAACCAACAGCCCTCCTCCCCAAGTTCCATAGCCTCCTCACCAAGACGCCCAAGAACACGGTGGGGGTGCCTCCGTCCACCCAGTCACTCCACCCCAGATGATCGCCCAAGCATCAGAAGGCTGGCCTTCAATAAGAGTTAAAGTTTTAAAATGCAGTGTGTCCTTTTCCATCCCTCCTCCCCCACCCATCCCAGGCTACCTTGGCAATTATCCCCCTACTTCTGTAAGGAACTAATAAAGAATGCATGAATGTGAAAAAACAATGATTTTATTGCCTCTGCAAGCAGGAGGGGAAGGTGGGGTGGGGTGGTTGGTTTACAGGGAAGTAGAGTGAACTGGGTCGGGGGGGGGTTGGAGGGTTCATCAAGGAGAAACAAACAGAAGTTTCACACAGTAGCCTGGCCAGTCACAAAACTCGTTTTCAAAGCTTCTCTGATGTGCACCGTGCCCTGCTGTGCTCCTCTAACCGCCCTGGTGTCTGGCTGCGCGTAATCAGCGGCCAGGCGAGTTGCCTCAACCTCCCACCCCGCCATAAAGGTCTCCCCCTTACTCTCACAGATATTGTGGAGCGCACAGCAAGCAGCAATAACAATGGGGATATTCTTTTCGCTGAGGTCTGAGCGAGTCAGTAAGCTGCGCCAGCGTGCTTTTAAACGTCCAAATGCACATTCCACCACCATTCGGCACTTGCTCAGCCTGTAGTTGAACAGGTCCTGACTCCTGTCCAGGCTGCCTGTGTACGGCTTCATGAGCCATGGCATTAAGGGGTAGGCTGGGTCCCCAAGGATCACGATAGGCATTTCAACATCCCCAATGGTCACTTTCTGGTCCGGGAAGAAAGTCCGTTCCTCCAGCTTTCGAAACAGAGCAGAGTTCCTGAAGACGCGAGCATCATGTACCTTTCCCGGCCATCCCACATTGATGTTGGTGAAACGTCCCTTGTGATCCACCAGGGCTTGCAGCAGCATTGAAAAGTACCCCTTGCGGTTTACGTAGTCGGTGGCTTGGTGCTCCGGTGACAAGATAGGGATATGGGTTCCGTCTATGGCCCCGCCACAGTTTGGGAATCCCATTTCAGCAAAACCATCCACTATTGACTGCACGTTGCCCAGAGTCACTACCCTTGCTATCACCAGGTCTTTCATTGCCCTGGCAAATTGGATCACAGCAGCCCCCACCGTAGATTTGCCCACTCCAAATTGATTCCCGACTGACCGGTAGCTGTCTGGCGTTGCAAGCTTCCACAGGGCTATCGCCACTCGCTTCTCAACTGTGAGGGCTGCTCTCATCTTGGTATCCTGGCGTTTCAAGGCAGGGGAAAGCAAGTCACAAAGTTCCATGAAAGTGCCCTTACGCATGCGAAAGTTTCGCAGCCACTGGGAATCGTCCCATACCTGAAGCACGATGCGGTCCCACCAGTCTGTGCTTGTTTCCCGGGCCCAGAATCGGCGTTCCACGGCATGAACCTGCCCCAGTGACACCATGATTTCCACATTGCTGGGGCCTGTGCCTTGTGAGAGGTCTATGTCCATGTCAATTTCCTCATCACTCTCGTCGCCGCGCTGCAATCGCCTCCTTGCCTGGTCCAGGTTTCACCTTGGCATGTCCTGGCTCTGCATATACTCCAGGACAATGCGCGTGGTGCTCATAGTGCTCATAATTGCCGCGGTGATCTGAGCGGGCTCCATGATCCCAGTGCTAGCTATGGCGCCTGGCTGGTTAGAAAAAAGGCGCGAAACTAGTATCTGATGGACCAGGAGAAGGAGGGAGGGCGGGAGGGAGGGAGGGCCAAGTGACGACATGGCGTACAGGTACAGGAACAGGGAATTAAAATCAAGACAGGTGGCTGTGCATCAGGGAGAAACACAAACAACTGTCACACAGAATGGTCCCCCCAAAGATTAAACTGAAAACCCTGGGCTTAGCAGGCCGTTGATTTCATGGAGGAAGGGGAAGCAAATGAATACAGAACAAATCTATTTTTCACATCTTAAGCTGGCAGCCAACGGTGCAGCATGAGTGATAGCCTCTCCAGTACGATGACGACGGTTACCAGTCATAATATACCATCGTCTGCCAAAAGGCAAGGGGATGCTGCTGTGTAGCAATGCAGCCCCACGTCTGCCAGCCCCACGTCCACCAGCACCCAGCTTCGCCCTCAGCCTCTTCTCGGTGCTTAGCAGACAATACTGGGCAATTGGCAGAAAATAGTATATTACGACTGGTAGCCATTATCATCGAAACAGTAGCATGTCTGCCCAGGTGGCCATGATTGACAGCCACTCCAGTACGATGATGATGGATACCAGTCATAATATACCATCTCCTGGCAAGGGGCTGGTGCAATGCAGCCCTACGCTGCCAGCCCCACGGCTATTACTCATGCTACACTGTCTACCGCCAAAAGGCAGTTAGCAGCTGCTGCTGTGTAGCAATGCAGTCCCACGTCTGCCGGCACCCAGAGGACATATGGTGACGGTGAGCTCAGCTGAGCTGAGCAGGCTCCATGCTTGCCGTGGTATGTTGTCTGCACAGGTAACCCAGGTAAAAAGGCGCGAATCTATTGTCTGCCATTGCTGTGACGAGGGGGGAGGGGCCTGACGACATGTACCCAGAACCGCCTGCGACACTGTTTTGCATCATCCGGGCATTGGGATCTCAACCCAGAGTTCAAAGAAAAGGCGCGAACCGTTTCTCGGCTCTCTGTGCTGTGGCGCAAACGTAGTATCTGACGGACTAGGGGAAGGAGGGAGGGCGGGCCGAGTGACGACATGGCGTACAGGCACAGGGAATTAAAATCAAGAACGGTGGCTGTGCATCAGGGAGAGACACAAACAACTGTCACGCAGAATGGTCCCCCCCAAAGATTAAACTGAAAACCCTGGGTTTAGCAGGCCGTTGATTTGACGGAGGGAGGGGGAAGCAAATGAATACAGAGCAAATCTATTTTTTACATCTTAAGATGACGGTGCAGCGTGACTGATAGGCCTCGGCATCTTTCTGGGTGCTTGGCAGCAAATACGGGGCGGTGTATGACGATGGTCTTCAGGCCTATTGCACAATCGGCTGCTCAGGGAAGACTCTGCTAATGTGCGATGACCCGACTTGTAATAGGCCGGTTAACAGTCGTAATACACCATCTACTGCCAAAAGGCAAGCCCCACGGCTGCCAGCACCCAGATGGCCGATGAAGGCTACCAGTCTACTGCACCGTCTACCGCCAAAAGGCAGTTAGCAGCTGCTGCTGTGTAGCAATGCAGTCCCACGTCTGCCGGCACCCAGAGGACATATGGTGACGGTGAGCTCAGCTGAGCTGAGCGGGCTCCATGTTGTCTGCACAGGTAACCCAGGTAACCCAGGTAAAAAGGCGTGAATCTATTGTCTGCCGTTGCTGTGATGGGGGAGGGAGGGGCCTGACGACATGTACCCAGAACCGCCCGCGACACTGTTTTGCATCATCCGGGCATTGGGATCTCAACCCAGAATTCCAAGGGGCGGCGGAGACTGCGGGAACTGTGGGATAGCTGTGGGATAGCTACCCATAGTGCAATGCTCCGGAAGTCGACGCTAGCCTTGTACTGTGGACGCGGTCCGCCGACTAGAGCACCTAGAGCATTTTATGTGTGGACACACACAATCGGCTGTATACAACCGATTTCAATAAAACCGGCTTCTATAAATTCGAACTAATTTCGTAGTGTAGACATACCCTCAGTGGTGTGAATTATTCACATGCCTGAGCAACATAAGTTATACTCAAACAAGTTCTAGAGTATACGAGGTCTAGGTATGGAGATCTATGCAGGACAGACAGACAGACACACACTCTTTAGATGTCCATAATATTCAAAGTGTGCATGTAGTGCACTATCAAAAAAGTATTTCAGTAAAATAAAGCATGGACGTACAGTAGATCAGCGAGGACCTAATTTTCAAACTGCTTCTGCTCTATGAGCATACAATGTGTGTGAATCTCATTTGATGTATCAAAACTACACTACTGTGCACAAATATGCATTTTCCATCAATTTATTAGATTATTTATGTGCCCAGTAACATGCCTCATATTTGCAAGTGGGTGTACATAAAATGTATGTGCTTGGGAGATGACTAACCTTTGAAAATGTGGACCTAATTTTCTGAACACTCAACAACAAAATTGATGTTTATAAGGCCCATATCAGCTCCAGTTGTTCTTGTTTTCATACTCAGTATTGGTCTATTTCTTTTCAGGAAGCAGAAGTTTCAGAGCCCTTACTTCCCTTCCTTCACCTTGGAGAGAACCCAAACTAAAGGGTCAGGGGGATATACTCTGGCCTAGTCAAATAACCATACTCAAAAATAAAAATAGTATATTTTCTATTTTTCCAGAAAAGGCACATTGGAGGCGTATCTATAGCCCATTCAGTGTTCTCTCTAATTATTGAGTTAGACCATCCTATAAATACCCACAATATAAAATTTGAGATTTTTCTTTCCTAAAGTAAATGATACAAGTAAAGCTCTCCACTTAAAGGTATCCACAAACTCTAGCAAGGGAAATAATTCATAATCTTCTTCCCCCAAATCTATACATTGTGCTGCTAATTTCCTATCAACCATGTTCTTGTCTTCTCCTCTATCTCCCTCAGCACATCTGTTACAAAAATCTTCAGTTTGAATTGGCTCCTTGCCTAAATGAACATCTCCCCAAAGGTGAGGTCTCCAACCATTTTAGAGGGAACATACAAATGTTTATAGTTATTATAGAGATGACAGTCTTGTCCCTAGAAGCACTTCTATTTTCAAGCATTCCAGAGGTCTTAGGCAGCTCAGCATTTACACCTGAATGAACACAAGAGCAAAAGTTCACAAAAAGCTAGGAAGTGACATGACTAAAAGTGGTGGGAATTCTAGTCAGTATAAAACATACATTTGGATCCTTTAAAAGGTTAGGGAATTACTCTTGTTCGTTTCCTCTCATGCAAATCTCACAAAATATGGAAAAAGCAGGTTTCCCCCAAGAACTCACAACTGATTCTAATTCCTTTAGGTGTTACCAATGTACAATATATACATGTTATACCCTGAATACCACCCTAGGAATGCTAAGGTGTATAATTCATACTCAATCTACTGTGTTGTCTGCAATAACACAACATGCTTTTGTTTTAAAACATTTTTCAATTATTTTTCCAGTAAGTGTCAGGAAAATAGGATTTATGACCTATTCCTGATTTTAATTTTATCAGCTAGCTATGCAAATCTGCTTCCTCACCTCAGCAGACTTACATTATAAATAAATGCTATCCTGAAGAATTTTTCTTCCAGACTTTCTAAACTTTTAATTGATAAACAGAGTTTTGCAGTTTTAAAATAACTTCCAACAAAATAATAGGGTTACCATCTTGGGACAGTACAGCCTTGCCTTTTGATATTTACTTTTCATGGGACCTTAATGCCAGTATGCTATGAAAAAAAGATGAGTTTAAAGCATAAAACGGCTTTCAAACTCTGGTGGACATCAGTGGATCTTTTTGATTATCAATGACCTATGCCCAGCCTTTGCCAATAATATCTAATAAATGCATGGGTATGGCCTTTTATTCTTATTTTTAATATATTTTCCATTTTGACAGGACACTCCATCCACTATATATTGCACTTTTCAGGTGATTAAAGTCCCAATCCCTTTGGCCTCAAGCCTCAGAATGCAAACACAAGTTCCAATAATCTCCACAAATGCACCATCCATCATTATTATTGTCTTCTATTGTTATGATACTTGGTCACTTTAGTATGTACTTATATTTTAAAATAATGAAAGATCATATTTCCTGTCCTTTGTTGAGCAGGTGGAGCACTTGCATTGTTTTCTCACATTGATAAACTGCTCTGAACTGTAATTATTGAAGTCCTTAGCTAATGCCAAATTGCACCCAAAGAAGTGCATTATCACTAAGAGCTTTTGTTACCACCAGGAATGCAGTGAGCAATAGAACTTATTTGTGTTGTTCATTCCCTATGTGTCATGAGTTTAGTGACTACAAGTGCTTTAGGAGGTAAAAGTATTTTACTGCCTGCTAATTATATGCATATTCATTTTCTCAGGCATTTATTTTGAGCCTTTTAAATGTTGCCAATTCACAAAAAGAATATAGGGTATAAATATAATAAATCAATAGTACTGTTGCACAGGATTTCTCCAATGGAAAATATGTAGAATTATATATCCTTAAAGAATGAAAGTAATATACATTTTCAGTAGAAAACAAAAAATACTGTAGCTCACATATCATTGCAATGGATTTAAGTGTGACTTGTGTGGGCATGTATACAGTAACCATACTGTAGCCTGTCTCTACCCTTCAGATTCCTTAGATCATGCTGGATAAAGCTGGTTGGAAAACTCAAGCTGTAGTTTTATTTTTCTATGTTCACCAGCTCTAATATTGAAGTAACAGTCATAACTTAAAAAGGAAGCAATAGTAAGCTGTTTGCTTTCCAAGTTATTTGTTAAATACTTTTTGGGAAAGGACTCACTTATTGCTGCTTATGTTGGAGTAAATCCATTTCACCTGCCTGAAGCCAAAGAAATGGTATTTATGGGAGTGAAATTCTAGAGTTGTTTGAAATCTTACTAAAGTCTAGCTAGGAAGTGAGGCTGTGGCATGGTCTCCTCCTAGCTGCTGCTTCTTTCTGTTGTTGGAATAGAGCAGCAGAACCCCCACCTGTTTTAAATGGAGTGTTAGGTGATTATGCATATCTAATGACCCTATCTTGTGGCTCCCTTCCTATGTGCTGCCTGTCCCTGGTTTGCCTTAATGTACCTACCACATCACTTTACGTGGGACTATCAAGGACTTTCCACAGCAAACAGTGGATGCAGAGAGCCCCCTGAACAATCACCCCATAGGTACCAGCCCTGCCTGTGAGACTCCCTGTGGTACAGAGACTCTTGAACCATCCTTCAGTTACTTTGAATCTGACAGTCAATAGGGAAGTTACATAACACTATACTAATGAGGGCCACTCTGTGTAACACATAGGAAACTATTGCTTTACCCTGAAGACCTTTGTCTATCATACTTTATATTACGGTTCAGTGGAATAAAGGGCTAATATATGATTGATAGATATTATAAGCATGCTGCACGTATAGTTAGCTTGTTTGATAGATAATTATAAACAAACCATTAGAAGGCATTCTAGATGATTATAGGTCACACTTATAAGCAACCTATTGGACCCTAACAGTCTCTAACAATTTATTAACTGTTTATTAAAACATCTATTAATTTATTAACTCTTTGAAAACTGTTTATAAATTGCACTTTATATTAAAGTGTGACCAAATTTAGTTGTATTTGGACCCAACAGAGAAGGAAACTAGACACAGAGGGAGCTGATAGAAACACAGCTGTGTTGGTAGCTTTTTTTGTTCTTGTAGCAAAACTGAAAACAACAGAAAAGTGAGGCTTTGCACCGGGGGCAGGGCATGGGGGAGAGCTCAAATATTTAAAAGGACAGGACATCACATTCCTCCACCTACCTAAAAAGCTTCCCAAATACATATATACACATTACTATTTACACAGCTAACAAAAAACACTAGCTGACCTAACTAAAAGTTGTGGATGGGCTACCACAGACTCTCAAATTGCAAGGGATTATTATGCCCTGGAATAGTCACTCACTAACTAAACAACTTATAAATTCAGGTGCACAACTGGTTTTCACATTTTTTTTGGATAATGTGGTGATGGTGGTGCAGCAGTGTCCTGAACAACAGAAACAGTTGTTGGTAGTAAGGAATTAGCTGAATCTGGTACCAAAGTTTCTCCCATCACGTAGTTGAAATTAGGAGTTGTAACAGAAGGAAGTTCAATCAGAGAAACATTAAGTCCTACTAGAACATCCCCAGACTCTGATATTTCTCGAGGCTGCAACCTGTCCATGTCATCTCCATAAAGTACCATTGGATAGTTTTAGCACAAATTAATCCAGTCTTGTGCATTTTACAGGTTCTCCAGGTACCCATTTCACTCCTCAATGATAGTTATGAGTCAATACTAAGTATTCTACTTAAAAAGAACGATGACAAGTTTGTCAATCATGTTGTCAATCAATTTGCATTGTGATTTGGTTATACATGAGTATATCAGGACGTAACACGTCCCAACAAGAAGGCAAAGATCACTTTGAGAAAAGAGTTGCCTGTGACTCCTTGGTAGTAGCATGTGATGTGTTCCAGTAGACAAGCATGTACTTGTCCAGTTTCATGCTTAAGTGGTTGTACAAAATGTTCCGTTAGTTCATTTGTAGCAGGATGGCATGGAGCAGAGTGTATGTGCTGAATTCCATTTGAAGCTAGGAACCTCTGAAATTCCTAAGAACAGAATTGAAGTCCATTGTCATCAACTGTAACAGTAAACCAAATTGGCTAAACAAGGGGTGAAGATGTCCAATGTTCTTCAGCTACAGTAGAAATCATTTTGAAAACTTCTGGTCATTTGGAATGGGTTTTGACTATGATCAAAAACACATAATCTTGGTCCAGCAAAATCTGTGTGAACATGTGTCAAAGGAGTCTGAGGCCATGATCAAGGATATAGATGAGCTGGGCTGGAATCATGCTGAATGTGCTGACACATAGTACAGCACTTTGCCTTCCTCTCAGTGTCTTTGTTGATCCTCAGTCACCAGACATGACTCCAGGCGATGGACCTCATCCATATAATCCTAAAATGACCTTCATTAATAACTTCCAAACCCTGAGATTGAAGTGATTTTGGAATGATTACTGGTAGTCTCCATAAGATGCAACTGTGATTCACAGATAATTCACAATGATGACACATTAATTGTGTACACTGGAGAGTCTTATAATCCAGCTCTATACCTTGTAATACCATTCTTTTCACTAGAGAAAGCACATCAGCCTTAGCAGTTTCTTTTGCTGATGTCTGTGCTAGTGATGGAGAAGAAGGATTAAGAAGAGTTTGGGCATGGCGAGCACGATGACCCATCAACATTGCTATGCTGTGTCCCTTTACAGAGTTGAATAGCGTAGAAATGAGCTGAAAGTAGCAATGCCCATCACTGCATTTGAGCAGCAGCTAACGATGGAATTCCATGTTTCAGTCCAAAAATTAAAATTAACAAGTCAAATTAACCATCAGGAAGGTAACATTTCTACTGTACAGATTGGTATGTATCTCACACATTCTGAAGATAATCATAGAATATCAGGGTTGGAAGGGACTTCAGGAGGTCATCCAACCCCCTGCTCAAAGCAGGGCCAATCCCCAACTAAATCCCCAAACGGCCCCCTTCAGGGATTGAATTTACAACCTTGGGTTTAGCAGGCCAATGCGCAAACCACTGAGCTATCCCTCCCCTTCGTAATGATGAGACCTCCTTGTTTTATTCACACGTAGTTCTTCTCAGGCATGGTGAGTGTTCTTCGAGCAATGGCAATTGGTTTCTCCATGCCATCTGGAAAATTTGGGAAAGAAGTGCACTCACTCTATGTGGTGAAGCATCACAAGATCATTTTAGTGAAGCATCAAAGTGTATAAGTGCTGTTGCTCATGTCAGCAGTTTCTTTGCTTCTTTAAATGCCTATTCACACTCTTTACTCCATTTCCATTTTTTCTTTGCTTGTAACAGTTCATGTAAAGCTGCCAATAATGTCACCAGATCAGGCAGAAATTTGCCATAATAGTTAAGCAGCCCTTGAATGAACATAACTGTGACATGTCATTTGGTGGGGTGCTTGAAGAACTGTCTTCTTTCTCTGGCAATTTCCTTAAGTTCCCATCATTCATTACATGTCCAATGTATTCAGCTGTGAAAGTTTGAAAATCTCGCATTTGTGTCAACATACTCTCAGTCCATGGTCTCCCAAACACTGCAAAACAGCACCCTAATTTTGAAAATGATCCTCTGGATCCTTTCCTGTAACAATGATGTCATCCAAATAATACTAAATTATTTTCAATCCCTTCAGAATCTCATCCATGGCTTTCTGGAACATGGCACGTGCTCATGTGATACCAAAAGGATACCTGTTGAAACAAAATGAGCATTTTTTTTGCATTGACTATGAACAATTTGTGAGATGCCGGATCAATCTCCATTTGTAGGTATGTGCTAAGCAAATCCAATTTACTGAAACACTGTTCTCCACTAAGAGTAGCAAACAAATATTCAATACAAGGTAGTGAATACTGGTTTGCACATAAAACTGGATTCAATGTCATTTCAAAATCTCCGCAGATTTCAATTTGCGCTATCTTTCTTGATCACTGGTATGATGAGTGTAGCCCACTCACTATGTGAAACCTGTGACAAGAACTCCATTGTTCACTAGCTTTTTCCAAATAATCTTCCGCCAGAGGCTTCAGAGCATAAGGCACAACTCTGGGTTTGCAATATTTTGGCTTGCTGTCAGACTTAACAGTGAGCTTCACTGACACATTACTCATCTGTTCAAGCTGTTTTTCAAAAGCTTTGGAGTGTCTGCCCAGTATTTTCTGATAATGTTAAGGTATTTTCATGATTGCCTTGATTTTGATCCAATTCACCTTGAGCTTCTGAAGCCAAGATCTGCCAAATAATGATGGATACTTTCCTTCAATCATATACAGAGCAAAACAACAGATTGTCCATCAAATTGAACTTTCATTTAGAGTGTCGCTTTTGGGAATTCATTTTCTTGGTATAAGTCTTCAAAATTGTGAAGATTTCTTCCAGACAAACTTGTGACAAAGTCTGGTGATAGATAGGAGCAGAAATCAGTGAAACAACACCTCCAATATCAAGCTCTTGTAGGATCTCCTTCAATCAAGGGTGTGACCCAGATGCCATCGCTGACTCCAGGTTCTGATAACATGTGTAGTGCTAAATCTTGATCAGAGTCACCAGAACTCTTGTCTTTTTCCACATTATGAATTTCCGACTTCTGTCCTTTCTTAGGTTTAGTCTTCATAGGTGGATGTACAGTTACTCTGTGTTGCTGGTTGTTAAACTATGAAACAGTCATGACAATGTGTCCTTTCTTTTGGTACTTCCTGCAAGTGACCTGGCATGCCCATCAATCCTTCTCAGTCTATGTAGTTTGTCTGCAATGGACACATGGAAATTCCTTATGTTGCCATGGTCTTCTGTCTCTCCAATTCACAAGATGAACTTCTCAACTTATACTAAATTCCAGAGAATCCTTGTTTGCGGTATCTATGGCCATTCCTACTTCAACAGCCTTCTTGAATGTAAGTGTTTGTACAGTAAGTAGCTCCTACCTGATCTGGTCATTGCATAAACCAGACACTAATTTGTCATGCAGTGAATCACTTAATGTCTGTCCAAACTGACAATTCTGTGACAACTAACTTAGAGCAGCAATGAACTGTTCTACTGACTCTCCACTTCCTTGATGTCACTGATGGAACCAATATAATTCTGCTATCATCAGTGGAATAGGAGAAAATTGTTCCTGCATTTCTGTAGTAATTACAGCTATATGACACTTCCAAGCACAGTAGGAGACAATAACTCACACAGCAGTCCCTATGCCTTTGGACCCATCACAGTCAGCAAGCTTTGGAACTCACTGTCCATCTGTAATGGTGTTGCTTGTTATAAATTGCTGTAAACATTTGAGGCACATCACCTGTGATTCAGTTTTCATCAAACTCACCAACACTGCTGACAAAAATTGCCATTTCTCTGTTCTCTTGTTAGACTTCACACCTCCTGGATATCTGATCTAATGCAAGGTAACTCTTTATAGTTACTATTTGTGCTCAACCTGCCTCTTGTGGTGGCATGTATGCAGAATGTATGCAGAATTCTTCCTTTACCTGCACGTGGACTCCCTGTGCTAGCTATAGACACCCAGTAGAGGCTAAGCTGTTTCTCTGCCTGCTTGCACATGATCAGTCAATATGGCTGTTTTCTTTCCCCTCACTGCTTGGTTTGCAGAAGCTCTGGGTAGCAGCCTAATCCTTTGGTCTGGTTATGTGCCTCTTGATGAGGTTCCCTCTTTTTATAGTATTTGTTTACTTTTTCTTCTTCTTGCTCAGGCAATGGGAGTACTGGACACATGTGAGATAGAAATCCTCTGTTGCCAAATGTTATATTTGGACCCATTAGAGAAGGAGATAGAGACAGACATAGAGGAAGCTAATAGAAAAACAGCCATCTGCTGTTCTTGCTTAATTGTTCTTTCAGGGAAAAAATGAAAACAACACAAAAGTGAAGCTTTCCACTGTGAAGGGGGTAGTGATCAAATATTTAAAGGGACAGAATATCAGAATTCTCATTATCTTTTAGAAAGAACAATTAAGCAAGAACAGCAGATGGCTGGACTATTTGTTTTTTTTTTTTTTTTTTTTTTTTTTTTTTTTTTTTTTTTTNTAGGGAATCAGTCACAGATCTCAGAAGCAAATTCCAAATACTGAATATTTGAATGAGTACTTGCTATGAACACATATTGATTAATAGGCCCGAAGAGGTTTGTAAAATCTACTAGATGAACAATATCAATTTCATAAAAACATGTTAATCTGTAGAAAATTTGCAACAGAAAAAGGGGCCACAATTCTTAAATCACGATAACATCTAGTTGGATCCTATGTTATTACAAGACCCTTCATGTAGAAAGCAACTGGTAGGCAGATCACATGACATAACTCAATTATACAAATCGGATGGCTCCTTAAGCATCAGATACAGTACCAATAATAAACTAAAAGATAATGACAGGTTTCAGAGTAGCAGCCGTGTTAGTCTGTATCCGCAAAAAGAAGAACAGGAGTACTTGTGGCACCTTAGAGACTAACAAATTTATTAGAGCATAAGCTTTTGTGGACTACAGCCCACTTCTTAGTCCACGAAAGCTTATGCTCTAATAAATTTGTTAGTCTCTAAGGTGCCACAAGTACTCCTGTTCTTCTTTTTGCGGATACAGACTAACACGGCTGCTACTCTGAAACCTGTCATTATCTTTTAGTTTATTATTGGTACTGTATCTGATGCTTAAGGAGCCATCCGATTTGTATAATTGAGTTATGTCATGTGATCTGCCTACCAGTTGCTTTCTACATGAAGGGTCTTGTAATAACATAGGATCCAACTAGATGTTATCGTGATTTAAGAATTGTGGCCCCTTTTTCTGTTGCAAATTTTCTACAGATTAACATGTTTTTATGAAATTGATATTGTTCATCTAGTAGATTTTACAAACCTCTTCGGGCCTATTAATCAATATGTGTTCATAGCAAGTACTCATTCAAATATTCAGTATTTGGAATTTGCTTCTGAGATCTGTGACTGATTCCCTATGTCATGTGGTATGGTTTCTCTTCTGTGCTTGGATGACCAAAGAGAAGAAATCATTGGTACATTGAATGTCTCATGCAGTGTGTGATGCTAATTAGGATCAAGATAGATAAAGCACAAGAAAAGCAAATTTAGAATGTTTTAGAGCATGTGAATTTTACCTGTTTTTTTATAATTAGAATATAAATAAAAACCTATTAATTAGCATCAGTGCCAACCAAGACCTTCACCTCACCCAGAGTTCTAAAGGCTCCCTGTGATTCACTGTGTTTCTCTGCTGTCAGTTGCCATGTAAACTTGATCCCAACCTCCTGATCATGTCCGTGCTAGCATGAGCTATCCAAGGGTCTTTTTAGTCTCTTCCTCTACAGTTCAGTGGAGGGTGGGGCCACGGTTGTCCCCTGTTAAACTAGCATTCTGGTAAAAAACCTGGAGACCCTGTTGAGTATTCATCATCCTCAAGCATGCCAGAAACTATATAGAAGGTCTGAATGGTCATTCTCTATCATTTGGGAGTAACTGGTCATTTAACTATTTTAGTTATCCTAGTTGCTTTCTAAAGGCAAGTTCCAACAAATACTGGATTATAAGTATGCAGTGGTACTGCTTCACTATACTTAGGGACCAGTGGACTCTGTCTCTTCATGCTGGCCAGTAGCTGTGATAGGTACTCCTCAGTGTTTAGGTTTAGCTCTGATTTGTGGAATATCATTCTCATTGGCACACATTTGTCTACATACTGTATGTATGCGGACTCTAGAATATAAGTTCCTTCCTGACTGAGAGAGAAAGATCAATTAGATGTATTAGTTGTCCAGCAGACATTCTCATATATCCAGTTTTCCCTGGTCACAATTCCAAGTAATTGCTATGCCTGTTGCTCTATTTCCTATATGCTGCTTCAGTTGCTAACTGGTCTCCCTTTTGGGACTGATGATTTTGCTTCCAGTCTGGACCTTGATGGCCACAGGACAAAAAAGATGTCCCAATATCTTTCACAAAGGCGGTTCCAAATATAATATAAGTAGATTGTGTGGTATCTGGCAAGAGCTAAAAGATGGTATCTGAAAGTAGGCAATCAAAATGGAAGCATAAAGGTATTTTCAGAGCCCACTTAAAGCACTAGCTAAAGCTCTTTCTGTATTTTAATGTAAAACAGGTTAGGCGATGCCTGGCAACTCAACTATGAAAACTTCTCTCAAGAGCGTACATTAGATTCCCAGAGCACTTTGAAACCCTTATGATAATTGTTTTTCAATAAAAAAGTTCTACAGTTTTTATTAAATGTAAATGTAATCTGTTTGAATATTGCATTTTGCTTTTTGATCTAAGCAGACACTTGTCCCATGTGAATAACAAGAAAGGGATACTCGTATGGCCCGATTGTCTGTTGCCTTACATCTTGTGTAGTAATGCACACCTGTGTAAAATATTCCCAATTCTGATTTGGTAGTGTTTTATACCTAGTTTGCACAGATGTGCATAACTACACAAGATGCAAGGCAGTGAACAATCAGGCTTAGATTATTTTACATTAATTGCATTTGTTGGATCAACTTCTGTTAGTGAAAGAGATAAGCTTTCGAGCTTACACAAGCATCAACTTCCTGAACAATCATGATCAGCATCAAAAATACAGACAACTATATACAAGAAACCCCAAAATCACCATACTTACCATCATAGATCCAGTAACTACCCCAAATACACCATAAATCTTTTATCTGCAGTCAGGCACTCAGATAGCACAGAATATGCTCAGAGGAGAAAGTCCGGGATATACAGTTCAACACACTCAAAATACCTTTACCAAACAAGGCCACTCCATCAGAGAAGTAGATACCAAACTGGGACAGATTGCAACTGCTTTGGAGGAAAGGGTCATAATTCCAAATGATCTGGACAAATTGGAGAAATGGTCTGAGGTAAACAGGATGAAGTTTAACAAAGACAAATGCAAAGTGCTCCACTTAGGAAGGAAAAATCAGTTTCACACATACAGAATGGGAAGAGACTGTCTAGGAAGGAGTACAGCAGAAAGGGATCTAGGGATTATAGTGGACCACAAGCTAAATATGAGTCAACATATTTATCCGGGGTACAAAATATATCGGAAGGACAGAACAGATCGGGTGGGGGAGGGGGGGGAGTGGCACTATATGTGAAAGAAAATGTACAATCAAATGAAGTAAAAATCTTAAGCAAACCCGCATGTTCCATAGAATCTCTATGGATAGAAATTTCATGCTCTAATAAAAATATAACATTAGGGATCTATTATCGACCACCTGACCAGGACGGTGATAGTGATGATGAAATGCTAAGAGAAATTAGAGAGGCTATCAAAATTAAGAACTCAATAATAGTGGGGGATTTCAATTATCCCCATATTGACTGGGAATATTTCACTTCAGGACAAAATGCAGAGATAAAATTTCTTGATACATTAAATGACTGCTTCATGGAGCAGCTGGTACGGGAACCCACAAGGGGAGAGGCAACTCTAGATTTAGTCCTGAGTGGAGCGCAGGAGCTGGTCCAAGAGGTAACTATAGCAGGACCGCTTGGAAATAGTGACCATAATACAATAGCTTTCAACATCCCTGTGGTGGGAAGAACATCTCAACAGCCCAACACTGTGGCATTTAATTTCAAAAGGGGGAACTATGCAAAAATGAGGGGGTTAGTTAAACAGAAGTTAAAAGGTACAGTGACTAAAGTGAAATCCCTGCAAGCTGCATGGGCGCTTTTTAAAGACACCATAATAGAGGCCCAACTTCAATGTATATCCCAAATTAAGAAACACAGTAAAAGAACTAAAAAAGAGCCACCGTGGCTTAACAACCATGTAAAAGAAGCATTGAGAGATAAAAAGACTTCCTTTAAAAAGTGGAAGTCAAATCCTAGTGAGGCAAATAGAAAGGAGCATAAACGCTGCCAAATTAAGTGCAAGAATGTAATAAGAAAAGCCAAAGAGGAGTTTGAAGAACGGCTAGCCAAAAACTCGAAAGGTAATAACAAAATGTTTTTTTAAGTACATCAGAAGCAGGAAGCCTGCTAAACAACCAGTGAGGCCCCTTGATGATCAAGATACAAAAGGAGCGCTTAAAGACGATAAAGTCATTGTGGAGAAACTAAATGGATTCTTTGCTTCAGTCTTCACGGCTGAGGATGTTAGGGAGATTCCCAAACCGAGTTGGCTTTTGTAGGTGACAAATCTGAAGAACTGTCACAGACTGAAGTGTCACGAGAGGAGGTTTTGGAAGTAATTGATAAACTTAACATTAACAAGTCACTGGGACCAGATGGCATTCACCCAAGAGTTCTGAAAGAACTCAAATGTGAAGTTGCGGAACTGTTAACTAAGGTTTGTAACCTGTCCTTTAAAATGGCTTCTGTACCCAATGACTGAAAGTTAGCTAATGTAACGCCAATATTTAAAAAGGGCTCTAGAGGTGATCCCGGCAATTACAGACCGGTAAGCCTAATGTCTGTACTGGGCAAATTAGTTGAAACAATAGTTAAGAATAAAATTGTCTGACACATAGAAAAACATAAACTGTTGAGCAATAGTCAACATGGTTTCTGTAAAGGGAAATCGTGTCTTACTAATCTATTAGAATTCCTTGAAGGGGTCCACAAACATGTGGACAAGGAGGATCCAGTGAACATAGTGTACTTAGATTTCCAGAAAGCCTTTGACAAGGTCCCTCACCAAAGGCTCTAATGTAAATTAAGCTGCCATGGGATAAAAGGGAAGGTCCTTTCATAGATTGAGAACTGGTTAAAAGAGAGGGAACAAAGGGTAGGAATAAATGGTAAATTCTCAGAATGGAGAGGGGTAACTAGTGGTGTTCCCCAAGGGTCAGTCCTCGGACCGATCCTATTCAACTTATTCATAAATGATCTGGAGAAAGGGGTAAACAGTGAGATGGAAAGTTTGCAGATGATACTAAACTGCTAACGATAGTTAAGTCCAAAGCAGACTGTGAACAACTTCAAAAAGATCTTACAAAACTAAGTGATTGGGCAACAAAATGGCAAATGAAATTTAATGTAGATAAATGTAAAGTAATGCACATTGGAAAAAATAACCCCAACTATACATAAAATATGATGGGGGCTAATTTAGCTACAACAAGTCAGGAAAAAGATCTTGGAGTCATCGTGGATAGTTCTCTGAAAATGTCCACGCAGTGTGCAGAGGCGGTCAAAAAAGCAAACAGGATGTTAGGAATCATTAAAAAGGGGATAGAGAATAAGACGGAGAATATCTTATTGCCCTTATATAAATTGATGGTACGCCCTCATCTCAAATACTGCATACAGATGTGGTCTCCTCATCTCAAAAAAAATATACTGGCACTAGAAAAGGTTCAGAAAAGGGCAACTAAAATGATTAAGGGTTTGGAACGGGTCCCATATGAGGAGAGATTAAAGAGGCTAGGACTCTTCAGCTTGGAAAAGAGGAGACTAAGGGGGGATATGGTAGAGGTATATAAAATCATGAGTAATGTGGAGAAAGTGGATAAGGAAAAGTTATTTACTTATTCCCATAATACAAGAACTAGGGGTCATCAAATAAAATTAATAGGCAGCAGGTTTAAAACAAATAAAAGGACGTTCTTCACGCAACGCACAGTCAACTTGTGGAGCTCCTTACCTGAGAAGGTTGTGAAGGCTAGGACTATAACAGAGTTTAAAAGAGAACTGGATAAATTCATGGTGGTTAAGTCCATTAATGGCTATTAGCCAGGACAGGTAAGGAATGGTGTCCCTAGCCTCTGTCTGTCAGAGGGTGGAGATGGATGGCAGGAGAGAGATCACTTGATCATTGCCTGTTAGGTTCACTCCCTCTGGGGCACCTGGCATTGGCCACTGTCGGTAGACAGGATACTGGGCTAGATGGACCTTTGGTCTGACCCGGTACAGCCTTTCTTATATTCTTATGTTCTTATGTTAACAGTGTGATGCTGTTGCAAAAAAAGCAAACATGATTCTGGGATGCATTAACAGGTGTGTTGTGAGCAAGACATGAGAATTCATTCTTCCGCTCTACTCTGCACTGGTTAGGCCTCAACTGGAGTATTGTGTCCACTTCTGGGCACCACATTTCAAGAAAGATGTGGAGAAATTGGAGAGGGTCCAGAGAAGAGCAACAAGAATGATTAAAGGTCTTGAGAACATGACCTATGAAGGAAGTCTGAAAGAATTGGGTTTGTTTAGATTGGAAAAGAGAAGACTGAGAGGGGACATGATAGCAGTTTTCAGGTATCTAAAGAGTGTCATAAGGAGAAGGGAGAAAACTTGTTCACCTTAGCCTCTAAGGATAGAACAAGAAGCAATGGGCTTAAACTGCAGCAAGGGAGGTTTAGGTTGGACATTAGGAAAAAGTTCCTAACTGTCAGAGTGGTTAAACACTGGAATAAATTGCCTAGGGAGGTTGTGCAATCTCCATCTCTGGAGCTACTTAAGAGTAGGTTAGATAAATGTGTATCAGGAATAGTCTAGACAGTATTTGGTCCTGCCATGAGGGCAGGGGACTGGACTCGATGACCTCTCGAGGTCCCTTCCAGTCCTAGAATCTATGAATCTATGAATCACATCATGGAATGGGCCACTCAAATACCCCCCGAGAACCTGCTTCAATACAGAAATAAAACCACTGTTGATCGCACAACCTTAGTTGTCACCTACCATCCTACACTGCAATCATACAGGGTATCATCAAACAATTAAAACCCATAATCGATGCGGACCCCATCCTGAAATAAATCTTTCCTAAACCCTCTCTTCTGGCCTTCAAGTGACTTTTAGCTTCTCCAAGCTCATCATCAAAAGCAAGCTCCTACATACCAGGACTCATCAACTCAAAGCAGCACAGATCCAAAACCTGAAGACATATATCCACTGCTACAATGATTGTCATCCCCCACCCCCACCCAACAACATGCCTTTCAAGATTCATGGATCTATGCTTATGACCACATGTGATGTACCTCACCCAGGGCATTAAATGTCCCCATAGCAACTCTGTGGGTGAAACTAGACAATACCTGTGCTCTTCAATGAACTCTCACATGAAAAGACAAAACTCCTACCCTGTTTCCCCGAAAATAAGACAGTGTCTTATATTAATTTTTGCTCCCAAAGATGCGCTAGGTCTTATTTTCAGGGGATGTCTTATTTTTCAGAAATGAAAAATGCCTTATTATCGGTGGATGCCTTATTATCGGGGAGGTCTTATTATCGGGGGGATGCCTTATATTACAACGAGAGGCAAAACTGTAAGTAGGCCTTATTTTCGGAGGATGTCTTATTTTCGGGGAAACAGGGTACATCATCTGTAGGAAAACACTTCACAAAGTGATCACTTTATATGACTTATCAGTCCTCACCCTCAAAGGAAACCTGCACAACACTTTTAAAAGACGAGCCTGGGAGCTTAAATTCATAACTTTTCTAGACACTAAAAATCATTTACTGATTTATGGCTTATTACAACCTACCAACAGCCCTTCCTCCAGTTGCTTTGCTCCCCGTCCACCTCCTTTCCTCCCTATGACTGGAGGTATGTTAACGGGGCAATTCATCTTCCATGGTCCCTTGAAATATGTGTTCACTACTTATGCTAAACAATCTGTTCCACCTTGTATTTAGCAGTGACACTCTAAATTAGTTTCCCAGACCTGAAGAAGAGATCCGTGTAAACTTGAAAGCTTGTCTCTCTCACCAACAGAAGTTGGTCCAATAAAAGACATTACCTCACCCACCTTGTCTCTCTAATATCTTGGGACCAACAAAGCTGGAACAACAACATTGCATACATTAAGTTCATTTATAACTCAAAAGAGCAGCTTCTGAGTGAATTGTTCATGGCAGGAACAATTTGTAAGTAAGCCTGATTATGAGAGGTCATCACCCACAGAGTTAGTTGGGAGAGAGTGGGAAGAAGAAAGAAAGACAGTTAATATGGTTACAAAATTCCAGGGTCAGGCAATAATGTGCTCCATAAGCCTTCAAACCCATAAAGCTTCATAATACAACATATCAGCTTTTGCAGGGCTTGGGGGGCAATGTTTATAATTGAAAACTTTTCTTAATCTACTACCAACACACTGGTGGCAGTTTGTAATCTACTTCCCTATGCCAGACACCGAATGCTAGATAACCTTTGATTTCCTAGCTATTTAGCTAATAGAATAGTTGAAATTTAATGGTGCTGCCAGCATACTACACCTACAATTTTTTTCCTGCTGAAGGAAAATATCTCTATGGCTACAGTCATTGAACACATAGAACCATGTTAAATGTAACCAGGTTCTGACATGTGCATCCGACATGGTAACAATTTACGCAGTTCAGTGCATCAATATAGCAATATTTTCCCAGCACAATCAAGTTTGAAGCCTAATCACACCAGTCTCACTTTGATAGTAGTTTGTAATGATACTGTTTATATCAATGCATCCTCTGAGAATCTGACTGCTATACTGTTTTTGGCAAGGATCGTCTTTTTGATTCATATGTATGTACAGAGTAGAATGGTAGGGCACTGATTAAAGCCTGTTGTTGTTATAGCAAACCTGAAACTTGTAAATTCAATTAATACACTTGATATATAGTTATCTATTATTGGAATACTATTGTATTTGGGATGGGGCACTGTGTTTTTTCACACAACAACGTTTCTATATCCAATGTCCAGATGTCTGTTGTTGAGATGGTTAATCAAATGAGTCATATGGGACCATGCACTCTGCAGGTGGGACCAAGTGAGCACACACGTGCAGCTACTAAATCGTCTGTGACAGTTACTGTAGTTAATTGTGATGGGTGACAGCAAATGGAGGCAAGTCAACTCCATGAACTGTCAATGTGTGTAGAATGGAACATGGTTTACATTTCTACAGCAAGTGGAAAATTTATGTCACCCACGATTCAAGCTCCTATCATCATGCAGGCAGGCAAAAAGATTTGTTTGTGGTTCTCATTGTTGCCTTTTCTTTTCTTCTTCCTTCACACCCCCTTTGATTGTTTCTTTACTAATTCTCCTGTGTCTTGCCATTTGTCTCTTCCCTAGCTATATTAGCTTACTAATGCACTGCTGCTTTGAACGGAAGGATCCACTTATTTCCTGATGTGATCCTAAAGGCCTCAAGGTCCACATTTTTAAAATTGTCCTCTAAAATTGAGGGCAGAGTTTGAGATAGTGTAGAGGACATGGCCTGAAAAGAGAGAGAGCAGGACCCAGATTCAAATTCAAGATAACGCATGAAAAAAAAAAAAAAAGACTGAACTGTTGAGTATAGCTTTCTGCCAGTGTTATTGCACATGAAATTCTTCATGATCTAGCTGCTTTGCATGCAAAATGTCAGGTCTGTGTGTGCATATTGCAACTGAATGCACAAATTGATTGGTTGGCTATGCATTTTGAGTGTCACATGTAGCTTGTGTACAGAAATGCAAGTTTAGATGTGTGCAAAGATTTTGGATGAAAAATTGTGGGTAGAAAATAATATAGGCACAAAATTGTACCTGAAATTCTACAGGCCAATATTTTACACCATTGAATATTTAGAAAGTTAATACGATGGAGGAATCTTTAAGGAGTTAGAATATTATTTGATTTAAGTGGTTCTCATTTTCATATACACCTCTTAAATTTTGACAGATTTCAGAGTAGCAGCCGTGTTAGTCTGTATCTGCAAAAAGAACAGGAGTACTTGTGGCACCTTAGAGACTAACACATTTATTTGAGCATAAGCTTTCATGGGCTACATCCCACTTCTTCGGATGCATACAATGGAACATATATTGAGGAGATATATGGACACACACATACAGAGAGCATGAACAGGTGGGAGTTGTCTTACCAACTCTGAGAGGCCAATTAAGTAAGAGGAAAAAAACTTTTGAAGTGATAATCAAGATAGCCCAGTACAGACAGGTTGATAAGAAGTGTGAGAGTACTTACATGGGGAGATAGATTCAATGTTTGTAATGGCTCAGCCATTCCCAGTCTTTATTCAAACCTAAATTGATTGTGTCTAATTTGCATATCAATTAGAGTTCAGCAGTTTCTCGTTGGAGTCTGTTTCACCTAAACTTGGGATTGCTAAGGCTCTAGATAATTACTAGCACTGGGAATAACCTGCTAATTTCAGTTCATGTGGGTTTCATGAACTAAAACAAGTGGGATGTGCTTTCAGATCTTCATGTATGCTTCAATAGTCCCTTTGTGTGGAACACAGAACTTGAGAGTAAACCTATATGAATCACTATGAACTATGTAAATAGAATGAAATCAGCAAATTTTGATTCATCTTCTGACCCTGCTGTGCTCTTCCCTAGAGGTAACCTTCCCCTTACCTTAAAGAGTGCTTTAAATGGCAGACCAATGGACAGCAGCCTTCTGGGCACCATTGTCTTCTGGTCTGTTTCCTTCTCTGCTGTTTCACAACAGACCTTAAAATGCTGGTCTCAGGGTAAAAGTGTCTTATCTGGCAACTTACATGGGTAAAGATTTTATTTGTCTGTGGGAGGGTGGTTCTCTTTTACCTCACTTACTCCTGCTGACTAGAGAACATAACTGTAGTTTGATTAGTGTGTGTAATGTGGCCACTTCCAGATACCAGGTAGAGGACTCAACTTTCTGGTTTGGATTCTAGTCATAAAAAAAGGGGGGGGGGCAATTGAGGTGTCAAAGAAGATGAAAGACTCGAATGAAGGCACATGAATTAGATGAGATGAACTGGAAGGAGGAAGAGAAAGAAAAAATTGACAAACGGACAAAATTTAACAAGTCATCTTGCAGTCTCTCTCTGGTCTCATGTATATGTTGAATAAGCAGGGCAGCAAAATAGAGGTTTTAAGAACCCTCCATATAGACAAATTATCTTATTCTTCCCTTACCCACTGATCCTCTGGGAGAGGTTGTAAGTTAACGTAACATTCTGTTCAATGGTATCGAAGGCAGGTTACATATATGAGTCAACAAATGATACCTATTGTCTACTGCCAGGAGGAGAAGTACCCATGTTATCCAAAGCCATATTAAAAGCTATCATGGAAATATAAATGCCAGATTTCATCATATTTTATAATCTTCCCAAAAGGAATGTTTAGAGGCAGAGCTATAACTGGTGAGATTCTATCACCAAGAAATGGCTTCTTGAGCGAGGGCCTAATGATTGCTCATTTGAGGAAAGCTGCATCCATCTCTCCCATAGCTGAGTGTTACTAATCTACATCAACAGGTGTAATACATCCACACTTGCTTTTACAAACAATGTGTATTGTAGTAAACATTTTTAAATGTACAGGATTGCTAGCCAAAATGAGTCTAGATCGCTGTATAGTTTAAATACTTATTTCATTATGTGAATATACATAACGCACTGCATATATCCTTTAAAATGTGTTCTGGGCATTACTTTGTAAACATAATGCATGGTTTTATTTAGTAAGAGAGAATTAGTGTTTTACAGACAAATGTAGATGTCATATTTGGCAGCATTAGAAAGAAGCTAATCACAGACAGTCAGTGACAGTGCAAGCTTCCTCATTCTATCCTGCCAATATTCCTCAATTCTGACCTTGAAGAAAAAACTATGTACCTGTATGAATCTCTACTTTTATATTTTCCTAAAATTTGCTGTCTTCCAACCCATATTTTTAAACCCAAGACCTCATAGACCAACATTGTAACTGACCTGAAATATGTGAGAAACAACCCATATTTTCCTGAAAATGTTTCTATGACGCACGTTTTTGTGGACGAGATACTCAACCTAAACTAAAGCTTATCTCTAAGCAGCCGCTTAAGAAACTAGCAAAAATCAGCTACCCAGGAGAGGGATGGTGTTGTACTTGAATTTTTTTTTAAATGGAATCCTTAGAGATACTTAGAAGTGTTGATCATTTATAAACATACTTATTACATTTGTTTGATTTCTTCTATTTGTACTATTTGTAAAAGTTATATTCAGAAATACATAGCTTAGCATTACTCTGTTCCTCAACAATATGTATTTCAAAATTTCCAGATATTTTATGATCTGTGCCATCCTTTTCAGTAAAAACACAATTATATTGTGACAACCGTCAGAAATAAAAAAAAATATCCCAGATTATGCCATGCCTTTCACTTCATCCACTGACAAGCAAATATACATAGCAGCCAATGTCCCCAGAGTGAAAACTGGTAGATTTCAGATTTGTGCTCATCTGCATACATTTATATGTATTTAAATAGATCTGCAATAAGATGCAGTGACGCAAGGTGGATGGAAGGGATAAAAGGATCCCAACATTTTGATTCTTGCTCTGAATATTAGCATTTTGTTCTCTTCCCTTCCCTCTCTAATAAAGAATTTATACCTTCTTCCCCCCAAAACAAATTTCATTCCAAAAACACCTTCTCCAATTTCATTTTTAAACCACCGGGTTTCCTAAAAGAACATTTTATGACACTTCCTCCCGTCTCCAAAAATATCAAGTTTTGAAACACTCCCAACCCAGAATCAATCTAATTCTTAATAACTAAACTCTGCTCCAATCAAACTTCAATCAAAAACTCCCTCCTACATCCCATGAAAAAAGCCTCCCATCGATTTCATTCTAAACAACCCCCACCTTGATAAACCTAGGGAAGGACAGCAAAGGGCAGCTCTTCTTTTGGAAATCTCAGCTATGAAAGAGGAGTGACTGAACAGAGAGGATCTTCCTTTCCCTGTCCTACTTAAGAAGGAAATTCCTCTGGAAAATTAAGATGTCTTACCCTTGTATCACAGGGCTGGTTGGGGCACATCAAAGATTCCATCCTTTCCCTTATGAATAGGGAACTTTCTATTTCCCTTAACTCTGTCTGTAAACCCACACACTATTTTTGGACCACATTCTTCCTCCCCACCTCCATTTTCACATGGCATAGAAATTTGGAACAGGAGAGAGTGGAAAGAAAATTGCATGTGAAATATTGGGTCTTGCAACTGGGGAATCAAATTGCAGGGAACAAATCTGCTTAAAGCTACCATGATAAATAACTAACTCACACACTTTGAGAAAAGGAAATACTGCTTAGCTCATAGTTTACAAGGTATACTATTATTTAGACAACAAGAAATTAAACATAAATCATTCAGTACAATACAGTGATATAAAGTCAATTCAGATATTGCATTACAAAAATAAAGCACATTAATGTCCATGGATTATGTAACAAGCTATGCAAAGACATAATTTTATAAATCTGTTGTTTGATGGCTTGATGCAGTTATTCAAATACAAAATGTAACAGATTTAATTGGGTGAAGGCCTTTGATTTTGGATAAATAAAATACTTCTGGTTTAAACTATTTGAAGTAAATAACTAAGCAATCACTTTTTGTGATGGTTATATGAGATTAGGACCAAATTTAGCCCTCAGTTCTAGCCATACAACTCAAATGATTTCCATTGGTTCACACAGATATAAGGAAAAGCAAAATTTGGCCATGTAATATGTAAGGTCCCACTCTCCCTGCAGCTATCTGCAGAAGAGAAGATTTGTGGTTTTATTTTCGGAGTCATTTTTGTAGCTCTCTTTTACTCCTTGCATGGAGTAGCCCTTGGAAAGTACATGACTTTAACAAGTTACCACTACAATAATTATAGTATATTGCCAGTTTCTTCCCTCCCTACCCTTCTGATAACTGTAACCTGACAAGTTCTCCCTTTCCTCCAACCCTAGCCAACCACCTCATTCAGGTTCTCTCAGATCAAACTTTCCTTTATGGGTGGTTCACCAGCCTTTCACCTGACTTTGGAAGGGACAATCTAAGGCTCTTCATCTCCTATCACAAGCAGACTTTTGGAAGAAAGGGCATGTCCCATGTGATTCGTTGAGACACTAGAAAAACAGTAATAAGCAACAATATTATCCCCAGCCACCACCCAACCGTGGCTCCATACACCCCTAAATTCGTTTGTGTAGGGAGAATATCCTGTTACCCCGTTGAAGCAGTTTTCAGTTGCTTTGCACTGCTTGAGTAGCCAGAAGCAGGATCAAGAGTCTAACCCAAGATCTCATTGAATGTGTATTCAAGTTATTGTTCCAAGGAAACTGCATGCAGCATTGCTTGTAGTGAAACATATGCATGGCTGCAATTTTTGGGTTACAAACATCAGCTGGGAAGATTTTTTGGTTAAAAATACCCCAGTTTAACATATTTAAAATCTTTTATTTATTTATTTATTTATTTTGGTCTAGACAGTGTCTTTGAGGATATTCTGGAATTTTGATTCTTAAAATTTACTTTTAATATTTTTCCTTAAAGAAAAGGTAGAATTTTTCTTTTTAATGTTAAATATAGTGAGTATTATTTGCCACTGATTTTCATGAGCATTCAATATGGTGTACAAAAGCAAATTAAACCAATAATTGACATTAATTCAACATGAAATCAGTTTTCTCAATTTTATAGTTCCTTTCTGTTAAAGGAAGATCTAAATGTGTAACCTATGTTTCATAATTGGGAATAGTTACCGGAATCATAACAGCTGGTTTTGGCTCTTCCCCCATCCCCCGGATTCCACTCAGAATGAAGCCATTACTGTATTTTGGCTCATCAAGGTAATTAAGTGTTTTAGCAGCTTCATTAAGAGTCCCACAAATATATTTCACTACAAAATAATTTCTGTTATCTTCTAGCTATCTAGAAAATGAAGAATATTTTAGTGAGAGAAGTCTACAGTGCTATGTTTCTTCACTTTAGACAACAGCATCTTACAAATCAGTAGCAAATGATGCACAAAAATCCCTAGGTATCTTAAAGAGGAAAAAATTACATAGGTAAACAGATAAATCTTTAGTACATTTGTCTTTCTGGGAGCAGCTCCTGCTGTTGGTCTCTAACCTGCGGGGCATTATTCTTCTCTAAATTGCCAGTAGTGTCCCACAGCTCAGTGATAAATAGAAATCACTGAAAGAAATAACGTTCATTCTAACACACAGGAACTTTCCAGACAGACACTGGCCTCTGAGAACAAACATTTAGACAAAATAGATTAGTTGCAATTGCAACATATTTCACTCTGGGACTATGTGAGCAGACATTATCCCAGCTGCGCAAATAAGTGGCTTTATGCCAATCATTAAGTAATAAATACATTTAAAAGATTTTCTATATCTTTAAGGAAAACAGACAGAAAGATCTTTCTAAAGAAGCACGTATTGTTATGTGTAACCAGTGATTTATTCCCAAGCATCAATTTAAAAAATCATTAATAATGTAGGTGCTTTTATATTGTTTTGCGGTAGTGAGTTTCATTTACCAGACAATTAAGAAAACGGAACAGAAACTGCAGCACTGGAGAAATGCAATTAAAAGCATCATCTTAAAAAAAAATCTAGGGTAGAAGTTCACTCATTTACTGTTGGTTATATTGTGGTGAAATTTAGCTTGAAATTATTTTTCCATCTTTTCCTAAATCTGACTAAAGACTTAAACCGGCATGGTATGATCAGTACTCTTTGCATATGGAGTGGGTGTTTCAAACTATACCCTAATAATATGAATAGCTTTATAGCGGGACTGTGCTATAATGGAGATGTTAATTGTAGGGTTGTTAGTGAGGAACAACACAAGGAGTGAGCAAATAGTGAACTTAAACATGGATCTTGTTAATTCTATATTTTCTATTACACTTGGTTTTAGGTAAAGATTTTAAAGTGTCCAGTTTGTTAGCACTCCTCTGAGGTTAGAATTAGGGTTAAAAAGTGTTTTGGAAGATGTACTTATTAAAAAGAGATGTAAGAAGGAAAGGGTCCAGACATGGCAGGTTGTGGAGGGAGTTTCAGCCATAGAGATCCTGGAGGAAAAAGGAGGAAGTGACAAGAGTGGTAGAAAGACACAAAGTGGGTTAAGTTAATTTGGTGGAGGCATAAATGTCAACTTTTCCTGGAAGTGAATTAAATATAATGAAATATCAAAGGCTTTGACTTGGGCTTATGATGACTATTATTTTCACGTTGCAGTTAAAAAAGAGGGAAAAAAAATAACAATAGGCCTGAACCAGGTTGTGGCCTCTCTAGTTGCTGATGCATTCTAAATATTAAACAACTGGATTACATTCTGGCATAGTCTCATGGGAACCCAGACACTGTCTCTTTTCCCTATACAGATTCTCCTCTCGTCCCAGACTTGGGATACTATGACTTTTGTTCTGAACAAACATTTTGAGATACTTTGTTGATTCTTCTGTGTTTCTCTTCCCTGACCTGAGAATCTAATGGCTTATACCACATAAAATACGTAACACTCCCACTCCTTTTTCCACTGACCTGTTCCCATGTGTATCACCCATAGTTATGCATACCTATACTTAATCTGCTTTTATTCTCATTCACACATTTGGTCTTTCACTTATGTTATGTATACATATAATGTGATATATTATAGTGTAAAGATATTTGTGGGTATATTTTTTCCTATATAGTGTGAGGATATGTATACTGTTTCTTGAAATCTGAAGCAGGTGGCTAGGCAAAGTAAGTAGGCTGAGCAAGACACTAGACAGGTGGAAAAGTGAATTAGGGAAAGATTTTTAAAGTTATTCAGGTTCCTAAAGATGCTGATAGGTACTGCACCCCCAGTAAGTTCGTAGATGACATTGAGCTGTGGGGAGAGTTAGATATGCTGGAGGGTAGGGATAGGGTCCAGAGTGACCTAGACAAACAGGAGGATTGGGCCAAAAGAAATCTGATGAGGTTCAACAAGGACAAGTGCAGAGACCTACACTTAGGAAGAATCCCATGCACCGCTGCAGGCTGGGGACCGACTGGCTAAGCAGCAGTTCTGCAGAAAAGGACCCGGGGATTACAGTGGATGAGAAGCTGGATATTAGTCAGCAGTCTGCCCTTGGTTCCAAGAAGGTCAACGAGATATTGGGCTGTATTAGTAGGAGCACTGCCAGCAAATCAAGAGAAGTGATTATTCTCCTCTATTCAGCACTGGTGAGGCCTGGAGTATTGTGTCCAGTTTTGGTCCCCCCACTACAGAAGGGATGTGGACAAATTGGAGAGAGTCCAGCGAAGGGCAATGAAAATGATTAGGGGGCTGGGGCACGTGACTTACGAGGAGAGGCTGAGGAAACTGGGGTTATTTAGTCTGCAGAAGAGAAGAGTGAGGGGGGATTTGATAGCAGCCTTCAACTACCTGAAGGGGTATTCCAAAGAGGATGGAGCTGGACTGTTCTCAGTGTTGGCAGATGACAGAACAAGAAGCAATGGTCTCAAGTTGCAGTGGGGGAGGTCTAGGTTGTATATTAGGAAACACTATTCTACTAGGAGGGTGGTAAAGCACTGGAATGGGTTCCCTAGGGAGGTGGTGGAATCTCCATCCTTAGAGGTTTTTAAGGCCTGGCTTGACAAAGCCCTGGCTGGGATAATTTAGTTGGTGTTGATCCTGCTTTGAGAAGGGACTCGGACTAGATGACCTCCTGAGGTCTCTTTCCTCCCTAATATTCTATGATTCTATGATCAATTGGAATTTTCAGATTTGATTAGGCACCTATCTGTATCTTAAGGCACTAAAGTACCTTTTAAAATCTCACAAGGGAGAAGGGTCCCAGAGCCTGGCCTCTAGCCCAAGACCGGACATCTACACAGCAATTAAACAGCTCATAGTCTAGGTCTCAAGAGCGCAAGTCAGCTGACATGTGTCAGCCGTGGGTGTTTAAATGAGAGAGAGAGTAGCTTTAAGGAAAGCAATATTTTACTTATTCTAATAAAGTTCCTTGTTCAATATTAGACAAAAGTGACTCATTTTCTCATCACCATTATCAAGCAGTATGGCTTAATTTGTAGCAGTCTCATCTCTGGGTGGTAGTCATGGCTGGATCCTGGAGCACAATTACTCAGCAAGTTGAACTCTATCTGCTGGCTTGACTGTAATGAGTTACCTCTGAGCCTGCTTAAGCCTGATGAGTCATCCTGAGGCAGAGGGTGAGATGATTCAGAAGTGCAGATCTTGTAATAGACCCCACACATCCAACATGGGTTCAGCCAATCCACAGATGAGGACCCACCTAGGTGATCATAAGGCAGTTATATAAGCTCCTAAGTGAAGCAATCTCTCTAGTCTTCTCAGCATCACTACCTTGCTGAGAACACTCCCATTACCAGTAGTTTCAATAAGATTGCCCTTGCTCCTGCTGCTTCTCCAGCCAAATCTTGCTTCTGCTCTATCCCCTGCCTGTTTCCATGGTAGCCAGCCCCTGCTCCAGCCTGCATCTGTTCTTGCTGCAGCCAGACGCCCAGAGATTCTGACATTGATTTGAGTGTTCTGTGTGAGCTTTACCACTGCTGAGACTTTCAGCCAGGACCCTCATAGTTTGGAGGTAACAACTGTGCCAGATGAGACAAAAAAATAAACTTCCTTTGGCTAAAACAATATAAATTCTAAGCTTCTTGAGTTGTAAATAGCTGAGAGGGGGAAATAACCCTGCAAAATGTTTTCAGATGTATTTGTTTGGGCTGCACTTTTCTTTTGTATTTGTTTTTTGCAAGGACTTGAGTGATTTGAATTTTGCTGGCTTGAAGGTTTGAAGAACATGAATTTCAAATGTATATGTGAGAGTACTTGTAAAATGCGCATTGTGTGAATATTTGCATCAGCCCAGTTTACATGCTCATCCTCCGGGGAGAGAAGCAATGCCATAGCACTTACTTGACCAAGTGTATCTAATCTATTCAGCTCAAGAAGTGAGTATTGAATACTCTCTGGGAACTATTTGTAACAAGTCCATAGAATTGACAAAAAAAAAGGCAAAAAGAATGTTCTGAATAATGAATAATTCAAGTTTCAGAGTGGTAGCCGTGTTCATCTGTATCAGCAAAAAGAACGAGGAGCGCTTGTGGCACCTTAGAGACTAACAAATTTATTTGAGCATAAACTTTCATGGGCTAAAACCCACTTCATCAGATGCATGCAGTGGAAAATACAGTAGGAAGATATATGTACACAGAGAACATGAAAAAATGGGTGTTGCCATACTAACTATAACAAAAGTAATCAATTAAGGTGAGCTATTATCAGCAGGAGACAAAAAATGTTTGTAGTGATAATCAGGATGGCCTATTTCCAACAGTTGACAAGAAGGTGTGAGTAACAGTAGGGGAAAAATTAGCATGGGGAAATAGTTTTTACTTTGTGTAATGACCCATCCACTCCTAGTCTTTAGTCAAGCCTAATTTAATGGTGTCCAGTTTGCAAATTAATTCCAATTCTGCAGTTTCTCTTTGGAGACTGTTTTTGAAGGGTTTTTTTTTGTTTGAGTATGGTGACTCTGAGGTCTGTAATTGTCTGAGTGACCAGGAAGGCTGAAGTGTTCTCCAACTGGTTTTTGAATGTTATAATTCTTGATGTCTGATTTGTGTCCATTTATGCTTATTCCTTTTTCTCTATGCAAAACAATAAATGGACATATCAGACGTTGGAGAACACTTCAACCTCCCTGGTCACTCAATTGGACTGTTTCGTCTCCATAGTAAAATTTCAAAGCTACATGAAGTCAAAGTTCAGTTCTAAACTTTTGAAAGAACAACCATAACATTTTGTTCAGAGTTATGAACATTTCAGATTTACCAACAACCTCCATTCGGAGGTGTTCATAACTCTGAGGTTCTACGGTACTTGGTGAACTAATCATACCTTTCTATAACTGTTCTATTTGGAGTTAAAGTTGACTTGAAGATGGGAACAATAAATATGATTTGATTTCCCTCCCCAAACAAGACAGCATTTTAAAATGGCAGTTTCTCTATTCTTCCTATGCTAGTCAGAGTAGTCAGGAGAAAAGTCATTAAGATATGTCCTATTTTCCTGAACCTTTTGGACAATATTTTATCTCATTCTCAGTTGCACTGAGTAGTGGGTGCTGTGCACTGTTAGGAGAGAAAGTCAGTGTTATCTCTAAACAAAACATTGGAACAGTGCAAAGAGCCAAAAGTTAATTAAAGTTAATGCTAACAATGCATCATTAAAACAAACCAAAAGAGAGGCAACACTTTTGAGATAAAAATTGTCATCTTGAATTTGGATTAAAAAAACTTAATGAAATTGTACTGGAACTCTTAGTCTGTGAACTTTCTTTAAAAATTATAATTAAAAATTAGAAGGCTAGAAAATGTGTATTGTTTTCCAGGGAGGCAAGTGTCTCTCTAAGCGGCCCAGATAAATAGGTACATATTTTGCTAATTGCAATAATTTTGAAACTGTTTATCATATATTTGGTAGACTAATACTCCCAATACCATTTCTGTACCTAAATTAATTTTAAAAAGACATTTTTGATTAGCACATTTAGTATCCAAAAGCCTGAAAATGTTAATTAGGAACATTTTAAAAAGTGATTTTTTTAAAGCCCATTATTGTATACTATCATGGCTCTGATTAAACTCTTGATTTGAATTGCTAATTCAAAAGTCATGGAAGCTCACTAAAATCCATGAGCTAATAATCCTTATGAAACGATGATTGCATTTAAAATCACTTGATCATTATAATAAAATTTAAATGAATTATTTTTTTTCCCCCTGAAGGATCTGTTAGTGCTTTACAAACTTTTTGACAGTGCTTTTTATTCCTGGTTCTACAACTTTCTGTCAAGGGTTCACCTACATGAAATCAGTTGCCGGATCCAGGCTATCTATGTACAAGACTGCTGAACTGTATACTTCTCTAAATAAAGTGAACAATAATATATCATCCGAACTTAATGTGCTCTAAAACAAATTTAGCTACAGAGTCATAAAGCAGCATTAGAAACCAGTTATTCTCATTTTGTTTTGCAATCCTTATAAAACTTGACAATAGTTACTATGATTTCCAGCAGATTTTATACAAACAAATTAATAACGTCATTCCAAGATTTACCCCCATAGCAACTTTTGCAGCTGAAGATGTACTGCTGGGGGTGTTGAAGATATTAACATTAAGTACAACCTTGACATTAAGAAAGTATTTTGTTCCTTGTTATGTGCTGTAAATCACAAACTTATTCTCCTTCTTCCTAAATAATACAACATAGAAAGTTTCCAAGTCATCACTTTACAGACACGCTTAATATAGTCTGTAACAAATTCAAGATAGTATATAAGGAAATGTTAAAACATATCCCACATGTAATGTGAATTAACTGAAAAAATTGTTTTTCAAAAGGTGAAATCTATATCATTTTCTATAATGGGACAGAGCTGTATCTGTAACCATTACCTGGGTATCATGTTACCAAGAAGATAGCCACCAAAGCAGCACTACTTCATCGCTCACAGCGTGGAAATTTTGGCTGCTTGTTAATAACACAAAAAATGCACTACATGTAAAATGATGTTGATTACCAAACTCAAATGAAAACTGGTCTGTGCAACTAGACTCATAGATTTTAAAGCCAGAATGGACCACTGTGATCATCTTGTCTGACCTATATAACACAGGCCGTAGGACTTTCCTAATGTCACCTTGATCAATCAGTCCACCAGCCCTCACAAAGAGGGCAATGATCATAACACATTGTTTGTGTTTTTGTACTCAGTCCTTCAACCATCTGCTGTCCAGGCTGTCCATGGAAAATTCCTAATGGTACTGGAATATATATTTTTAGATTAAAATCTGATTTTAATCTAAAAATTTTCTGTGACAGAGAATCCATCATAACACTTGTTAAGATGTGTGTGTGTGTGTGTCCTCTACAGGTTTCAGGAGTATCTTGTGTTCCCACATAGTGTAACTCCAAGTCTATACTACATAGTTTTGGTATTTTTACAGATTTACATGAATTTATATAGCTGAAAGTTATATTTCAGTGAAACATAATATATGAATCAGATGAAGTTGTGAAAACAATGAATTTACTAAAGTAGACATTACAGCTACTGATTGTTCTGCAATCATCATTCTTCAGCATGAAAAGCAACTGTCCTTTGATTTCTTTATTTGAATAAGAAATAAGTATATGTCATAAGACCCTAGAAAATTCTATGGTTATAGTTTGCATAAAAAGGTGGGTTTATGGAAAATCATGTTGTAAGTTAGCTCTGACTTTCAAATGTCCCCATGGCCTGGAAATTCTCTTAGCAGCTGCTGCTAACTCTGATAGGCACAGTTTTTTGGACATGTGTCTGCAGTTGCTATCAGAAAAAATGTAGTAAATCTAGGTGTTATTTTTTTCCATACAGCAAATCATATTGACCCATTCATCTAAGCAGTAGCTCCCATAAGTAGATCTCTGGGGGTGCTAACAAATTTAGTAACAGGAAAGTGAGCAATCATGACAATCATTTAAAAAAAAATTCCTTGCATTATGTGATGATATTGATTTTTTCGGATTTCACTACTGCAAAGTATTTGTGTCATAACTTATAAAGCAATTTTTCTTTGTCTTAATTATTTTACCCTTTTTCGAAAGCATGCCAGTTTTCTTAGGAGTATAGTAATCTCAGTTGTCAAGACCAAGTTCTTGTTCAAGTGTGTTGATATCACCTAATTAAATTACCCTTCCAAGTATCTATCAGCACATTTGGGGTTCTTAAACAACTGCCACTTTCTATCTCAGATATGGCTGCATCTGTTGACTGGATATCCCTTGAAGTATCATTACTGACCTCCTAGGAATGTTGTGATTAATTAGTAAATGTTTGTAAACAGTTTTTAAAGCCTTGGATAAAAGGTCCTAAAGTAATGAACAATTATTATTTATGTATCTCCTTTACATATTTAAAGTAAGCAATATAGTCTGTTGAGTATTGATTAGCACAAGATCTTACCATTCAAACTGACAGTGAAGTTTGTAAATAAGGCTTTGAACCTATCTTCGTAATGTGATTATGAGGATAGGAGCCAACTGCTTCTTTACAGCCAGACAAAAAGAAAATCCTGACTGTTAGTGGGAAAGGACCACAGTGATAGAGAAAGGGGTTCTCAAACTGGGGGTCAGGACTCCTCCTCCTCGCAAGCTGTCAGTTTTCACTGCAAACCCTGCTTTGGCTCCAGCATTTATATTAGTGTTAAATATATGAAACAGTGTTTTTAATTTATAAGGGGGAGGGGGTGCACTCAGAGGCTTGCTATGTGAAAGGGATCATCAGTACAAAAGTCTGAGAACCACTGCCCTAGCAATTGGAAGTGTCGCTGAGTGAAAGAAATTCTGAACTTGATCCATTTAATTTGCTTAAATTTAAGACAGAAAGAGAGCACAAGATGGAGAATTCACAGTTCTTACTGAGAATTAGAAACTACTTGAACATTTTCTGATGGAATGTTTTCTGTTAGAAAATGCCATTATACTGAAATATTTTTTTTCTTGGGAACATGTCAATTTGGACAAAATTTTGCTTTAAAAAACGCATTTCAAGCTTATTGGAACTAAATGCTTTGATATTTTTGTTGTTGTTCAAAAACAACTTTTTGTTTTTAAATTTTATTTTATATTCTCAATTATAATGTCATGTAGAATAAAAGTTGAGATTGGAATGTAATGTTTGGTCAACCTGAAATGAATGTTTCAATCAACCCACAATGATATTTTCTTTTCAGAATTTCATTTCACAGGAAATTTTGAATGTTGGTTGTTTGCTTTTCATTTCAACTTGGAATGAAAACAAATTTCAAAATGTTAAAATTTTCCATTGAACAGAAATTCTAAGTTTTCACCAGATCTACTAAGGTTGGGTGCTTTTCTAAAGATATGCTCTAATTCAAACAAGAATTAATTCGGAGAAATCCTATGGGCTATGTTAGGTCAGACGAGTTAATCACAGTGGCCATATAATCTATTAATCTGTAAAGGCTTGGTTTTGCTCTCAGTGCTCTGTTGTTAATCTCTCATATTTTTGTGGAATTTCTCCTCTTAATCACACTACTAGCGTTGATTGCTGACGAGACAATATTTGGTCTAGCTCCAGGCATTCCCTGTCTGATAATTCCTCTGGATTCACATTTTTGGTATCAGGCAGACTTTTTATGAAATACATCCTTGAAAATACATTCATACTGGAAATGCTGAGAAACCCTAACAATAGCTACAAGAAATCCAATTCCCTTGGAAACAGAGACAGCCTGCTGCCAGTTTTATTGTTTCAATACTTTATAGTATAAATTTAAGATCAGAGACTAGAATCTAGCTCTAAATTTATTTGTTATAATGCATTAATATTTATTTAGGTGAGTCCTACTCTAAAACTCAGAGCTCTGGTGCCCAGGTTGTAAGCTTATTTGACAATCTCATAAAAATACACTATCACAGTAAAGAGTCTTGGATAAATACTTCAGATCAAACACCTTAAAACATCATAAATGTAATTAAATTTAATTAATTTCTCTGACTAAATCCACATGTGAGTTCTCCCCATACCACTATCCAACCTTGCATATCTGCTTTTGAACCGGGAGAAAAGATACGCTTCCCTAAGTGCTAACAAACTCAGGTTGTGATGGACGGTCCATCATGGACCAGATAGGGAAATGAGTTCCAAAAGCACAGGACCTTAATGGAAAGCACCTTGTCACCAGCCTGCTTTATTATATCAATGGAGTTCCAGCACTGGGGGCTCATCTCACAGCTGTTGCAGTATCTTTCAGAGAGAGAGGTGGTCTTTTGAATAGGTGTAACAGGCCATTTATGACTTTGTAAATCAAAACAACATCTTAAAATCCACTCATAAATCAGTAGGCAGCCAGAAAATGTAATCATGGAAAGAAATATCAGTTAACAAATGGACAACAAAATTCTGCACCAGCTGGAGACTCTTGAAGGATTTAAGTAAAATGAAAGAAAATGGATACAGTAGAACCTCAGAGTTATGAACACCTCAGGAATGGAGGTTGCTTGTAACTCTGAAATGTTCATAATTCTGAACAAAATGTTATGGTTGTTCTTTCAAAAATTTACAACTGAACATTGACTTAATACAGCTTTGAAACTTTACTATGCGGAAGAAAAATGCTGCTTTTAACCCTCTTAATTTAAACAAAACAAGCAAAGAAAGTTTCCTTACCTCGTCAAATCTTTTTTTTTTTTAAATCTTTCCCTTTTTTTAGTAGTACTGCATTTGCTTTTTTTTTTTTGGTCTCTGTTGCTGACTGATTGTGTACTTGTGTACTTCCAGTTTCAAATGTGCATGGTTGACTAGTCAGTTTGTAACTCTATTGTTCCTAACTCTCAGGTTATTCTGTATATTGAATATACTTCAGAGTATGTTTGTGCTGTTTACATGTAACAAACTGTGCACTAAGCTGAAGACTTCAAAGAATCGGAGATTTGTGTATATTTCTAGTGATCTGTGGTATTTTGTTTACCAAATTTTCTAGAATAATATTTTAAAATCCCTTGACCTAGAAGCACAGCTATTTAACCAGAATTAATCTCGCAATTTTCCTGCTGTTATTTCTTCCCTTCCCTCCTTTAGAGTAGAATAGTGGGCCCTTCTTAAACTGGAAATGAAAAAAGTGATCAAAACATTCCCTCATTAATTTAGCATGCTCCTTATCAGTTAAGTGCAACTCCTGTAGAGGGGAAAAAAAAGTATCAACATTATGCCTTTTTAAAAGAACAGCAATTTCTGTACTCTTGTTTAAACTGTATAACCCTTTGATACAACAAGTTATGTAAATTAATCTTTGGATTACACCTTTATCTGACAAACATGGATATCGGACCTGTACAACCACGGTCCTAGGAAATAACATTGGAGGTAACAGTAACCATTTGGCACCGCTAATACCATATGTAATAAAAAATTCCCAACCATTTCCCTCCTTCTTCCCTTCCCACCTATTGTTTGTTATATTCACTTGTTGTATCTTGTTTGAAATTAGACTGCAAAATCTACAAGCCAAGAGACTGTATCTATCCATGGGTTATTACTATACTTTTCATGATAGGAATCCCATGGATGAGGTAGTCTTGTGGCACTATCGCAATAAAATTAGTATTGCAAAAGAATGAGCAAATATTTGCCCAGTTCTTTTCCATAGCCACTAATCAAAAAGAGGATCTATGAACATACATCTAAGCTCAGCTTCTTGTTATAGTCCCTTGGTAATTCAGGGCTCTCTGGTCACAGGGCTTGTAGATGCTGAGGATTAACCCTAAGTATAGTAATGAAATTATTCAGAGATTATTTTACAGAGAGAGATCATGGGGAGAAACAACAAGTTTTTGTTTCAAGCAATACCACATGTAATCAACCTCATGCTGAGAACCATTTATTACTATAATATATGATACAGAAAAATCTAAATAGGCATTAAGGGGTAAATTTTGAAATTATCACATGCCATTCTAGCTGTGACTTTCTCATTAACTTAAAAGAGTCATATTGCTGAGACCAGCTTAAAGCTTTGAAAATTTACCCCTATAAATGTCTCAGAACAAATCTTGCTAAATACCGTAATATATTTTTTCTCTATTTCATTTCACTTTCCTGAAATAGCTGAAACCACCAACTAAGCAGAGTATCCTAACACACTTTACAAGAACAATAGAGACCCTCCTCTTGAGCATAGGACATTACCTCAAGTATAGTTAGACATGGCCAGAAGTTACATCCTTTTATTAATTATACATAAAGAAGGAGAAAGAGGGGAAGCCATTAAATATAAATCATAAGCAACAGATACATCATTTTAAACTTCTAAGCACTATTAAAAAAGTTAGAATTGGGTTTCTTTGTCACTAAGAAGCTTTTACAATGGAATTAGTGACAAATAAATCAGGAGGCTATCCAGAAACATAACTAAGAGAACAGGGACATAAGTATGTGACAATGGTTCTCTACTATACAGACACCTTGAGGTGTTATAATGGCTTATGCATCCAAAATGAGGATATAATAAAGAGATGCCAACTTTTTTATCCCAGCTACTCAAACAGAAGGTTCCATACTCCTGTCTACCCTAAGCATACTGTCTATTATATGCTCAAAGGCCATAATTATTCAAAAATAGACATGTGAGAGCACCAGATAATTAGTCCAGTGCATCTGGTATAAAAATTACTGGCACAAATAGTGGTACCATTAAAAAATTGGCTCTAACATATACCACCAATACCCCAGAGCAAGTTAAACACACAGAGCTCCTAGTAAATTTTTTAGAACCTAGAAAAATACACACAGAGGGCACCAAAATTTTTAACACTACTGAGCCAGTCTGAAAACACAGAGAACAGAGTTAAATCGACCAATATTTTAGGCTGCTTTCTGGAAAGTTTATTAAAATAATTTGCTTTGTTTCTCAAGCAGAGCTAGATTCAGGCACAGGCATTACAAATTGGTGCCCAGGAACGTCACGCCTGTCTCACGTAATGATGCCAGAAGCACATCTTTCATTAAAAAAAATTTTCTGCTCTTATGTTTGCAAGAAAAAGTTTGACTGTGAACTTGGATGTGAACTGACAGTGAAGTCTCCCTGAGTCGGCAGAGAGCCTGAAATAATAGTTATCTATGGTAGGAACTGCTTTAGTCCTCACTCCTCCAGTACAGAGCCCAGGACCCATAAAGAGAGGGAGCAGTGGTTCGAGGAAGGGGAGGCCAGAGCCTTCTCAACAAGGACTGTTAATGGGCCCCACCAATCCAGCAGAAGACACCTATGTGAATGGCCCTTCCATGAATCATGCCAATCAGAGGTGTGTTCACAGTGCCAGGGCGGAAGCCCCAGATTGCAATACACATAAGGCATCCTGGTTTACCTTAATATGGCCCTGTTCGTAACAAAATGGTGCAATCCACCACAGACTAGATTACACTGGTCTACAATTTTTGAGAAGTCGTCTGCTTCAGAGATAAAATGTGCTATTTATTATGTATTTTGATGTGCTGAATTCAAATATGACAATTAAAACAACTGATTGGCTACTGTTTCTAAGATATTTAATATCTTAATATCTAAGATATTTTACATGTTATGTCTATGTATATTGTATAGATAGTAGAGTTTTAATCATAAATTGTAAACCTAGGTCTTTTCATGTGTTTATGGTTACTTTACATGATAATATTTCACCTGTCCTGTTTATGTAACACTTTCAAAATCAGCAAAAGGGTTATATAAATAAAATTTATTATGAAACAGAAGGCAAACAACTATTATGTACATAGTTTAGTCTATTCAGTGTCTACTCGGCACTTCTTGGCTTGTCTCTTGTAATCATTAAATGGAGCATCTCTTGTCACTGTCCAGCAATAGTCTGCAAGCATTGATGGGCTCCATTTGCCCTGACAGCGTTTCTCCATTGTTGCAATGTCCTGGTGTAATCGCTCGCCGTGCTCATCACTCACTGCTCTGCAGTTCAGTGGAAAAAAAATCTAAATGAGAGTGCAAAAAATGTATCTTTACTGACATGTTGCAACCAAGGCTTTTGTATGCCTTCAGGAGGTTTTCCACCAACAACCTGTAGTTGTCTGCCTTGTTGTTTCCGAGAAAATGTATTGCCACTAACTGAAAGGCTTTCCATGCCGTCTTTTCCTTGCCACGCAGTGCATGGTCAAATGCATCATCTCAAAGAAGTCCATGAATCTGAGGATCAACAAAGACACCTTCCTTTATCTTAGCTTCACTTAACCTTGGAAATTTTCCACGGAGGTACTTGAAAGCTGCTTGTGTTTTATCAATGGCCTTGACAAAGTTCTTCATCAGAACTAGCTTGATATGTAAGGGTGGTAACAAAATCTTCCTTGATTCAAAAAGTGGTGGATGCTAAACACTTTTCCTCCCAGGATCCAATGACTGTCGGAGTGGCCAATCTTTCTTGATGTAGTGGAAATCTCTTGCACGACTATCCCATTCGCAGAGAAAACAGCAGTACTTTATGTATCCAGTCTGCAGACCAAGCAAGAGAGCAACAACCTTCAAATCACCACAAAGCTGCCACTGATGTTGGTCATAGTTTATGCACCTCAAAAGTTGTTTCATGTTGTCATAGGTTTCCTTCATATGGACTGCATGACCAACTGGAATTGATGGCCTTTTCCTGTTCAACCACTGGCGAAGATTTGTTGCACAAGTGTTGCAGCATATGTATGGGGCCCATCTCTTGTCCTGATCTCCAATTTTGCAGCCAAAATAAAGGTGATAGGCTTTCTTAACCATAGTGGTTATACTGTGCTTTTGTGATGCAAAAGTCACTTCACCACAAACATAGCAGAAGTTATCTGCACTGTTCACACAAGTACGAGGCATCTCTGTTCACTTTGGCTAAACAGAAATGTGTCCCTTTGCAAAATCAAACACTGACAAATAAGAGAGCACGACACTGTATGATTTCTAGAGCTGATCTAGGGCAATTTGTTCAGCGGAGTGATGTAAGCTTCGTTATGATTGCATCATCCATGACTTCTAGGAATAACATGATGCAACTCATATCATGTATGACGCAATACCAGCTTCAGATTGCATCATTCATTGTTTTGCCTAAAAAGCAAGTACTGTCCAAACCCAGTCACAGATTTATTCATAGATCCAGTCAAAGATGTATTTTAGTCATTTCTGGTTTAAATTGAGATCCCTTCCCTTTACAATTCACTTATCCTCCGCCATTCCCAAGTAAAGGGTCGTATATACTGACCCAATAGCATATCTTGAAAACTAGAGCCAATCAACAATTTTAAGCATCATTTTCATTCTCCATGACCCAGAATTAGTAAAGTTTGACTAATTTATTTCAGAAGCATTTTGGCTGTAGAGCAGTGTTATCTGTGTGGACCCTTTTCTTCTTCTAATCTTTTTTTCTTTCTTAGTACAAATAAGGATGATCTCTGTTCCTTCATCGTGTCTCTGCTATATCCACGCTATTTTCCTCTTCTCTTTGCTCCTCTTACTTTCTTTTCTGTGTGTCCCACTTTCTCTTTTTTCTTCCCCGCCTTCATTTTTTTTGTAAATCATATATATTTTCCTCTCTCTTTTTTTTCAAAGTTATCTCTTCAGATGCATTTTTTCCTTCTCATGAAAAGTCAACACTTGAAAAAGGATCACCTCATGGTGGCCAAACAGAAGGCAATCCTTTCTGTAAATGTTACTTTTGTGTAGCAGGCATGGTCATATCAGTGCCAGAAATATAGTGAATGATTCATCTGGCTCACTTTCTCTTCTTGACAAAATATTGTTTTTTTATACTTTATGGTACATGTAGAATTTATTGCTTTTCTTTTCTTTTTCTTTTCTAGCTCTTATTCTTTCATTCCCCTACTTTATGGAAAAAAAACAGACTTTGGTCATCAAGATTCACTCAAAGTCATAATTCTTCCAAGTGTTAAGACTTGTATGTGGGCTTTCTGTTTTTCATCAGTGACACACAGACTTTTCTTTCGACTCTTGAACATTTTTGTTCCTCCTATTTTATAATGCATGAACAGTTGTGTAATAAAGATTGATCAAAGTCACCACTGTTCTGCATTTATCTGCATTGAACTGCCTTTGTCATTTATTACTCTTTTAAATGTTCTCAGTCTTTTTTATCTATCTACATTCCCCTTCATTATTTACTCTTCCTCAATCATCTTTCTGATTCACACTATACTTTGTTCTTTGTCTTTAATTTTCTCAGCCTCATATACACATACTTTCAACTGAATCTTAAAAGTCAAAAGTGTTAACAGTGACTTTATTTTAAGTTATCAATGTGAATTTTTGTTAATTAGGATTTATTTGTATCAATACGCTCTTTCCTGATTTATTAACCAAGGGTACATTTTTAAACATTTATGTGAGGGATCATCCATCAGATTCCCATTGATTTTAATGGGAATTGTAGGGCTGAAATCCTGAGCAGTGCTTTGAAACTGCTCCAGATTGGGTATCTATCAAAGTGCTTAATAAAGCTGCCACCTGCACCAGATTCCAAATGTAGAGCCAAGTTCTCCTATTGACTTCACATTGAGCTGTGCACAACTCCAAAGGGTAAAAATTAGCCTACAGAGTACATAATCAAACATACAAGCTCAATATCTTTTATTCCTCATCCCTCACATAGCTGTTCAATGGACTAGTTCTCCCATTACATACAGGAGTAAATCCGGAAATGAAACCCTTTCTGTGTTGCACATTTTTGGATGCATCTTTTATCACTATGGGTCTGTGATGTTAGCTCTGTGTTAGTATCGTGGTTCTGTTACCCGGGGTTCTTTCAACCCAAAGCTCTTGGTAACTTTACTCTGTGTGAGGAGGTGTCAGGAAATAAATCAGGGGAGACATGGCCATCCGACCGATAGATGGCGGGCACAAACAGGACAACACAAGAGTGCTTTCACTTAAAGCTACATTTTACTAGTCTCAAGCACTTACACATGTCCACAACAAGATTGGTAAAACACCCCCAACCCTTGATAATTACCAAAGCTGAGTGTGGCTTTCGAGTGACATAGTGGCAGGCTTCCGGTGGCCAAATCTTCCATCTGCCAGTGGGGACCGCAAGATGTATCCAGAGGGAGAGTCCAAAAGAGTCCAAACGAGTCCAACTATCTCAAGCTTTTTCTCCTTATTCATATACTAGTAATAGAATGACATGTCCCTTAAAGAAACCTTGTTAAGTAAGAAGTTTCAAGCAAGAGGTTCCTTCTGATTATTGATTAACCAAGTGTGGGTTTTTCCAGTGTCTGCAGCTCTGAGACCCCAATAGATATTCCTGCTCTTTTAAAATGCATGTATCAGCAACTTCAACACAATTCTTATCAGGAAGGACGCGGGGTCAAGCTGCCCCTTCCGTGGCGCCCCAAAACCCCTCCCCTCCTGCTTTGGTCAAGCTGAGTTTGCTGAATGGCCAATTTTCAGCTTGCTGATTAGATTGCTTTTTAACAACAAGCCATAGTGGTTTTAGGCACTTTACTGGTTTGCCAAAGTCTCCCTGTACAGTTCCACTTTTGATACATCTTATCCCTGTAAACTGGCTCCTGCTTCCCTATGGTGATACATAAAGAAGAGATTAGCCCCCATCTACTGTTAACTAGTTTTGGAAAAAAAGGTAAAAAAAAAAAACAAAACTAGTGGCCACCATGCTAATACAAGTTCCCCACAGACACTTGCTTGCACACTTGGTACAAACACGTTAGGGTTCTGTGGTTATCTTGCATTGGATACCATGAGATCAGCAGGGAGATCTGGTGTCATAGAATTACAGTAAAATAGTTACTTTTTTTAAAAAAGGAGATATATTTTATGAGCAGCACCAACTTATTGATTGTCTCACTAGATACTTTCTACTACTAGATACTTTCTTGCAGATTAATTTTTGTCTGATTTATTTTGTATCCTTCTAATGGCTGGATTTATTTAAGAAGTTCATCCATCAGTTGCACTATAAAAGTTGGGACAAATCTACAGAAGCTCTATATTGAAACCCTTTATGCAATATGCTTGATAGATTTGCCTATCTAGCCCTTAAGAAGACATAAGATGACTATATTTTTTTTGTTGAGCCTCATTCTGACAACTGAGTTGTTGTAGTTTCTTCTACACCTATTTGTGTCTTTTGTCTTAATGCTTACTTTGTCTATCTGCTGCTTCATTCACCTTCCTGGGCCTCTGCTCTACACACCATGGTCCTGGTTCATGGTAGTCCATGGTGATTTACTTCCATGAAGCTAGTCATCTTCATTGCTGTAGTAATAGCTAATGATATCTGTCTGTTTGGGGCTGTTCTAGTCTGAAATGTGACCTGAAGTGGCCTGGTAGGGTGACCGAAGTATTTTAGGGAGGGTGCATCCCAATGATTTACATAATGGCAATTGATCAAATCCTGCATTCCTTGCACATCAAGGGGAATTGTGGAAATACAACCAAAGCAGAAATAGAGCCAAAATTCCTACCTATCTCTTCAATCCCTCATCATGTTCCAACTAGGGTTTTCTTCATTTTTTAAAACAAAAACTGGAATCCGCTTTTAAAAATTGTTCTATACAATGTTAAAAGAAGGAAAATCTATAAAATTGTAAAGATCTATAGTTTGATTTAAAAGTTATGTAGAAAGAACCTTATCTCTGGGTAATCTGCAAATACAAATTCATCTACCATCACTTTGCTCTGATCGCTCTCTTTCTCTTTCCTCCAGATCCGTCTCCTTCTGTCCAAACTAAAATCTCAGCCAGTGTCTCATTCATCTCCTCATGGATGTCTAGCCACCTCAAGTCAAATAGTTAAAACAGATCTCTTAATGCCTAGCCCTCCCCACTATCTTCTTTCTCGATCACTGTGGACAATACCACTGTTCTGCCTGTCATTTGGGCCTGTAACTTGGACATGGTCACTTTAACATGTCACCCCTATCTTTGAATTCCTCCACTGGCTCCTCCTTCTTTATCACATATGCTGCTTGTCTTTACTTTCGAGGTCCTTCACAATCGATCCCCACCCTAGCTATCATCACTCATTCACTTTTGAAATGTGAATTCCCACCTCCAATTGGTCCATTGCCCATTGTTAAATTTTCAAATAAGCAGCTTTGTGCTTTCTCCCATGTAAATATTATCCAGGCTCCACTGAAATTAATGGAAAAATATCTGTAGACATCTGTAGGACCATAACTTTGCCCTTTTGTGAATATAACTTACAGAGTTAAGTCTTATTTCTGTAATGCAGCAAAACATTCCATAATTTTCAAAATATACAAGGGACATTACATCCATTTGTACTGCTTTGTGTCTCTTTGTCCAGAATGTAACCAATGTTCCCACTGTTGAAGGGGCTGGATTCCTGGAGACCATGCCAAAGGTGTGTATATCTTCTCTTCCTGTGCCATATTAGTAGGGCAGGTTGGAGAAGGGATGTGGTTGGTGGATATATGAGGTTCAGGGTTGGAAATATCTTAAGCCATTAGCCATACTCCTCTCTTCTTGTAAGAAGAGAAATTATGGGCAACAGACTTGACCCTGAGTCTTCAGTATTTCTCATGGAGCAGTTTTGTTGGTATTTGGATACCTTATATCCTCCTCTCTCCAATCCTTTGAACTCCTCCCCAACCTCAGCTAATTAGGTTTAGAGGAGATTATTTACTTCTTCATGAACTATTAAGAAGATTGACTTTTTATCTACTTTCTATTTACAATCACTAGCACAATATTAGAAATGTAATACAAAAATTATGACTAAATTAACAAGGTAGCAAGTTAGATACTAAGGGTTGTTTATGCATTTAAACTGTAAATTGATGATAATATAACAGTCACATTCTATCCCAGCAGCTTCAATACTGTGCAGTTTGGCAGCCCCTTCATGCTGTAAACCAGATGGCAGAGATCTGGGGCTATATCATTGCATAAGTTTTATAGCAGCACTATTTACACCACTGCAGCGCTAAGGCTGGTTTTCTGAGCCTTTCTATTTTAGAATCCTCTTTTTTTAAAAAGTTTATAACTCAAGCATCAAAAATATCACTCCAGATTCAAATTGCCATCAAAGTTCTCAGCCTGAAGGTGCGGTTGTGTTTTTAAATTTTAGGGGGAAAATTACTTTCACTATATTTTAGTTGCTGAAGATTTTGGCTTCAAAAGTTTGCTAGCATTCCTCCAAGGTAAAGGGTTTTTTAAGTGATTTTTTTTTCAGCCAATAATATAAAATAAAATGTTAGAGTATTTTCTTAACTAGAATAGTTAGCTCTGTAATTATAACTTTATGCCTATTGTCATACAACCTTAATAATGCTTTTTCTGCTGGACACTCACCAGTCTCCTGTGTTGGGGGTCCCACACTGGATTCAGGAACTTTTAAGCTTCCATTGGTCTGAGTAGGCGCCATCGCTGTCTCTTTCTTTGGCCTCTCTAGTACACTTCCTGGGATCAGATTTTGTCTGTGACCTCTTCTTGGAAGGTGGACCTGGCAGCTGCTTAGGCCTCCAGGACCAGTGCTGACCCCCCCCCCCAGGACACCCTAGTTTCCTAAGCACACCCTTTCCCAGAGCTCTGCCCCTGTTCTTGGTTTCTTCACCAGTCTTGAGCATTCTTTGAGCTCAGCTCAGAGTACTTTGAAGAGTCCAGATCATTTCTCTACCTCTTCTCTTCTGCCACATGGCTTCTCCTCCAGAACAAATAATCTCCTCTCACTCCTGCAGCCAGTTTTCTGCTTCTGGTCTCTCTCTATGTCTAGTGAGAGGCCCTTTCTTTTATAACCTCGAGTCCTTTTTTCATGTGATCCCCTGATCAAGCTTGTTTAGTGATCAAAATCTCCCACCAGGTAACATGCCTTTTCTTAGTTCAGACTTGAAAAACTGGTTTGCCCTGGTTAATAAACAACTCTTTGCCCAAGGGGGATTCAATTTAAATAGAGGACCAACAAAGTTTAATGACCCCCCCCACACACACACACACACCATCGTTAGCTTTGCATCACAATCAATTCTAATTTCAGTCCAACATGAAATTAAAAGGACAGAGAAGACAGTCAAGCCCCACTTTCAAAATGAAGTTTGCAGTGTGACATAGATACATATAAATGGTGCCCAATATGAAACAGAATTAAGAAGTTGTAAATAAACAAATTACCCAAAACATCACACCTGGTTACAATATTCACCTGTTATGGGGATTATTATGCCAAGGACAAGGCATTCATTTTTTATCAACCCAGCCCCTCAGTCTACTTGCTGTAGGACCATTATGCATAGTGTCTCTTTTTTTTATTTTCTTTTTTTTACTGAGTTTGGGTGAAGGTCAGTTAATACACTGGGTTCCTCTTCCTCCCTTGAGAGCAAATACTCCCTTTTCAAGATTGTGCAAACAGCAGCTGTACACCCTAAATCAACAGTCCAAAGCCAAAGCAAAGCTGCATTTAGTTCTGGTTCTCTGCTGCCTTATACCTTCTGCAGTTATTTACATCTGTGTAAATAATCAGATATTCAAGTTAAGATTAAGTTAGACAAGTTTATGGAGGGAATGGTTTAATGGTAAAACATATTAGCTGAGGAATACCGAGCAATGGTAGGTAAATAGTATAATGGCTAACAAGGGTCAGGCTGGAGACTCTTGCCTACATGCTCCGGGTCTGACTGATCGCCATATTTGGGGTCGGGAAGAAATTTTCCTCCAGGGTAATTGGCTGAGGCCCTGGAGGTTTTTCGCCTTCCTCCGCAGCATGGGGCAGGGATCTCTAGCAGGAGGGTTCTCTGCCAATTGAAGTCACTAAAACACAGGATTTGGGGACTTCATTAGCAGAGTCAAGGAAAGGGTAGGGATGGTTTTGTGGCCTGCAGCATGCAGGAGGTCAGACCAGATGATCATAATGGTCCCTTCTGACCTTAATGTCTATGAGTCTATGAGTCTATAAGTTCATTTGAGAACAGAATTTGAGCCAGAGAAAGGAGAAAAAAGATAAAAATTAGTTATTCATTTGTTTCTCTATGTAGACACCAAACTACAGAAAGACAGAATTCTGAAAGCTTCAGTTACAGAGGTCAAAGACTGGTAATTATATTCTACATCTTGGCATGCCTGATTCATTTGCTAGACAATATCCAAACACTACAGTGAATGAGGCAGCACCCCTTTGGACCCTAGCCTCATTGACTATACAATACAGTCTCTTTCACTGCTCAGGAAGAGTCCTGGGAAAAAGTAGTATCTGGTTATGGAATTAAAGAGAGTAGTGTAATCCAGAGTTAAATTTGCACAGGCAACCAAAGCTTTAGCAATTTCAGATCTCTGAGAATTTTACTTTGCAATCTTACATTCTTCTAATATAGAGTTTGTATAGAATCTTCTTGGTTTCATAAAAGAATAATGACATAATGAAGAAACCTTAGTGCAACCGTTACTAGACAGCATTCAAACACATATACACCCACAATGAGACAAGTCCTACAGTGTAATGAGCCAGGGCTATGTCAGAGTCATGTCTTGTTTCCTGTGCACCTGCAAACATCAAGTACAAGCCCTGCTTCCCTAGACATGCATTCTCGCAGGCCCTGTTCCATGAGAGTTTACCTATTAAAATTGAGATGTCACTTATTTTTTATGCACATGTGCCCAAACCCATTGAAACAATGAGATATCGAAATGTCCACTGTATAGAGTATATGCATGCATATTTGGGACCAATGGCACATTAGCAGTCAGTTAGTTTTATTGTATAGCAAAATCCAATGTGAATGCACAACTTAAAGTATTTAAAGGTGACCTGCAAATGAGGTTTATAAAAATGGTGTTGATGTTGTTGTTTTTATTTTGTTTGGCCTCTTTGATATATAAAGAAGGCCTGAAAGATTTATTTTGGGGGAAAGTCATTTTACTGGTTATTTTTACCTTAGAAATATTAGGGATGTAAAATCTATTTTTGTTTGTTCTGTTTTCATTGAAGAGCAAGTAGGAGGTATGAGGGCTATTTGTTGTGAATTCTTAATACTTTCATTGAAGGGTCATAGTCATTGAGTTTAAGTTAAGAAAGGACCACTGAATCTTTAAGTCTCACCTCCTGTATATCACAGGCCAACAAGACCACCCAGCACCCTCACATTAAACCCAACAACTGAAATGAGACCAAAGTATTACAACCCACAGGAAACTAAGTTTAATGTGCCACAGGCAGATAATAGATGGAACCGAGGTGCACAAGTGCTTGGGGCCCCCACAATAGCAGGGAAATGATCACATGAGATATATCCAGATACTTCCTGACCCCACGTTTAGTATTCAGGGTGAGGAAGTAAAGCCTTTAACAAAGTCTCCCTCCATCCAAAATTTTAATTAATAATTTAAGTTCAGTAGGTCTGAAAAACAAAAATCCAGTTTTAAACAGTCTGACCAAAAAAAATTCCTTTCTTAAGGGCTCACTTAATCTTGTGATTGTGATGTCACCAGTTCACTAGTTCTCCAGCCATCTGAGTTTTCCAGCACACAGATTATGTGAATTTGTGATACAAAAAAACAGTAAAAAGAAACGTATATTCAGGGGTTTCTTCAGCATCACAAAAAAGCAACAACAAAAAAGACAACAGCAGCAGTTTCTTTTCTTTTGAAAGTCACCTTTTAGCCTTTATAACTTGGCTAACTCTCCGCCAGTTTTCATTGGTCCACCAAAAGGCAGTTTAATGTGCCCCTATCAAATTTCATTTTTTTCAACCCCTTATTCTGAAGCATTTTTTATATAGCAGCTAAATTTCTTATTTCTCATAAACAACAGAACTGTTGCTGCTCAAAACTTCCTCATAACAATCATTTTTGGACTGAAAAAAGTTCCAAATTTTCATTGCAAAAGTAAGAATTTGTCAAAGTTTTAAAATTTCTGACAATTACTATTTTGAGTGAAAATGTTTGGACAATTTAATATAGGCATTACTACATGCTTCACATAACATGCTGCAAATTATAGGCATGGTTTTGTCCATGAAGGAGACTATGAAAAGCTTCAACTATGAATTTCTTGGCTTTTGTGAATTTACACTAAGTCCTTAATTCCCTTTTTTATTTTACAATTTACAAATCAGTGTGTTGTAATGAAACACACTCCTAAAATAACCTCTTGAATATTAAGCTAATACCATAAAAATTGAAATTACTCCAGAAAATTAAGAATTGTGCATTAAAATTACTTTGTCTAGTTTATTACAAAATAAATAAAATTTATCCTATGCACTGAATTAACAAGGTCTGATTTGGATTAGAAAAATTACCAGTATTATTCAAAAATATTTATAACAACAGGTTGTAGTGTGGCTTGGTAAATTTTTTTTCTCCTGTTTTGTTGTTTGTTCAAAGAATGAGAGGCCAAGGACATGTAGTCTCATGGGACATAATTAGCAAATAGAAATCAATGTCCTCCTGGCATGCACTTTCATAAAGAACTCAATTTAATCAAATTGTCTTTTAAAAATTATTAAGTAATATCAAGACCCAGTTGATTCAATCTCTAAAGTCAGTTTAACAAAACTGTATAATTTTGAAAGAAAGGAGAACCTTCTATGGTGAAATGAGTATTAAAAGCAGCATATATTCCCTGATATGAATTCTATGGGAAAATGTCATACAATATATTTTCTTTGAGAATTAAGAAGGTAAAAATTATAATTTAGATATCAAAGGAGATTTGAATATATTCAGGATTAAGAATATTAGTGAATGAGAGATGATGAAAAATCTATCCTGGGCCTGAACATTGAAGATTTTTTATTATGAAAGGAGCCTGAGAATTCTTTATGTGCAGATGAAATGTGTCCTCCAGTCCATTCCTCACCATTAGGGTTATTCCTTTCCTCAGACAAACCCTGAGAATTCATCAGCCTGGTTTCTCAGTGATCCACATGTGACACTGCGATCCATCGACTGCACTACCAGTTTAGTTTTGACACATTTCAAGGTCTTGATATTTTATTCAACAAAGTCCTATGTAGTTTGGATCTTGGCAGTGTTAGAGCCCATCGATTAGTTCAGATTAGCTGGGAAACTCTAGCTCATGTTTCAACTTTGGTTCTAGAATTCACATCTCCTCTAGGTCTAATGAAGCCTGAATTTGTATGCTTATCATTAAATTGAAATCACTGGGAGACTTAAGCAGGTGTCTACAATTATTATTTTTTTTTTAATATTGGGAATAAGACCAGAGAATATCAGCGGGCATATGTTTTATAGAGCAATAAACACTACAAAATTAATGTAATTAATAATACCTCAAATTAAGAGACTTTTTGCCAAACAGCAACAGTGTTACAAGTGCATATATCCAGTCAGAAGATTAATACAGCAAAATCCAAAATGCTTTTTTTATTTACTGATCAGTAAAATAACCAAAAAGACATGTTGCACTTTATTGGGTTGTAGAGAACTCACATTTCTAACTTTGGGCTAGATTGTTCCCTTGGTTTATGCAGCTGCAAAAGGAAAGAAGGGGGAGGAATGCCCCTCTTCTTCATCCTCCCCCTGCACAATTGTTTAGGAGTTGGATTTTAGCATTGGATCAGGTACAAAACATAACCCCTTTGTTCCATAAACTCCTCCCACAAGTAATCATGTAGGTAGGGGGTTGGAAGTCACAAGAGCCATGGCTTCAACATCCTTCTAATACACCTACTAGCAGAGCTGAACTGGTATATGTGGGGGATGTAAACTGACCCCTTTAAAGCAAAGCAGTAATGTACTTAAGATTGCTTTATAACAAAGGTAGGTGGTTTGGGTATGGGGGTGGGAGGAAAGGAGAAAAATCTAAGCTCATTAGGCTTGTGTTTCAACTGTAAGAATGTTTAAATTCTATCAAAAGGCATAAACTTCAGTTGATCAATAGCATCAATAGTATTATAATTCCACTGTCATACTGATTTCCATTAAATGTTAAATATCTTATATTGCACTCAATTTTAAAAGGATTTTGAATAGCCTCCATATTTTTTTCTCGATTCCTTGAGTGACATTCCAGCTGTTCCTTTCATGCATTACTTCCCATTTTGGTTATTTCTATCATGTCTCTAAGTGCTCATATGTTTGCTTCACATATTCTTTGTTTTAATTTGGAAGTGGAGATTGCTTTGGTTCTTTACTATGGCATATTCCTGAACATTGTAGATTTTGAATGTTTACGGTTCCTATCTTATGCCTTGTATTATTTTTGGGATCACACAGTTTGATGAGAGATAATCCAAATGCAAAACAAATCTAGTATACACAAAAACATACAGCTGTCAACACAAACACAGAACCTCAAAAGTTTCTAACGTGGCTATGAACAGAGCCCTATCTATGCAAGAATTGTGACATTCCATTACCAGTTAAGTCATGTAAGCTCTAACGGGAATAGAGAAAACTGGATACCTTGAGAATGACATGTTAAGAAAATTGAGATTAATAAAATGAAATGGAGTATTTTAGAAAAAAAACTTTGCAATATGAAAAAAATCTTATATCACAGCTGATCTCAGTATGTATTCTGAAAACTGAGAACAGTTAAAGAACCTAAAACTTTGCTAGCAGTGAATAGATAAAACGTATAAATATCAGTTGTTAACAAGGCTGCAAATATATGATTTTATAGTCCATGGAAATGAATTGCCACTATTTTATACATAGATCAAAAAAAGAAATGGTATAAAAGTATAAAACCATATCAATAGAAATGAGACTGTCTGAATTCATATGAAATATGTCCTGAACCACAATATAAAGAGGTCAACTGATGTTGCCACATTTTGAAGTCTTCCCAGAGATAACAGAAGGTTTTAGCTGATTCATTTGGATATAACTTTCTTGGAATTTTAGGATAAAAAGTAAATGTAGAAAAAATAATATAGATTCAATCTTAAACACAGTATTTTATTTCTGCAACTGAATATTTTTATAATACTTCACAAATTAATAGCAGATAAGATTTGCCTGTGTTCATAGTAAACACAAGTCACACACACACAAAAAGATGTTTCATCAGTTGTGAAAAATAATTCATTTTTCTACAAATGGTGTTAAATCAATTTTTAGCACCAAGATTCAGGGAGCTGCCAGTTGCCTTGAAGATTAAGAGCTTGAATCAATAGCATTACATGTTGTTTATTTCATTCTAAGGAACAGATTATAGGTCCTGGTCAGAGACTGACATTCATTTTTATATTTGTTCACTATAAAAAACATTTTAAGTAGGTAATAATTATTTTTAACAATTTAGTACAAGTGACTTTGTTTTATATCCGTTTTCATTAATCAATGAAAAACTGCAAAATTTGCCATTTCCATCATGATCAACCCATTAAATCTGTCATCCTTCTCCAGGATTTATATGGGAGCCTTCTTATTAATCATTTTTATTCAGTGACAAAAATAATTACATTCATGTAACAAATATTTTTCTTATTTTACATCTGTGTCTTAGGTTAGCTTTACCTAAAATAGCAGATGTTAACAGTGTTGTAAATTGGTGGAAAAAAGTAAAAATTATATGAACAGGAGAAAGCAAGGAGAATAATACCCTAAAGGCAGGGTTCTTACATGCCAAGTGCCCTTTCTCAGCTTCAGCCATTCATTCTGAAAATGGCCTATCAAAAAGGCTTAGAGGGATCAGTTTAATTACTGTTCCTCTGACATGTGTAATATATTTTCAGGAGCAGGCCCATACATTTATTTAAGGCCAAATGTTGTACAACAAAACTGTCCGCTGAGGTATTTCATTCTACCATCTATTTTTTCCACCTGGCCCATATGGCCATTTTTTTCAATATCTCTGTCATTCTGGAGACATTTTAAAATGAGCCTTAAATTATATTCTTCTTTAATAGGACATAAGCTACCTGGGGAGAGTGGCGGGAAAGGCAAAAAAAAAAAGTTTAAAAAATTAAAACACAATCTTAAATAAAATATTTCCTGTCTTCTAGTTGGTATATATAAATATCAGGGGGAGAATAGAACCTGCATCAGTATTTTCATCCTGTGCAACAGCTAATTCTTCTTGTGTCCTGAACTTAATCTGAAGCTAGAGCTGGTTGCTGGAAGAGTTGCTATGCAGTGAATTAAAGGCACAATCCTCTGAGGTGCTGAGCTCATGCTGACCTCAGTAATAGATCCCTATTACTGCAATTGTTGTACCCCATTGGCAAGATGATGAATAAATTGTTCTGCGTTTTATTATGACTGCAAAAGATTCCATGTGCTGTTCAGAAAGGAAAAGGAGCATCTGATGTCTTAAACAAAATATGTTGTCCCTTGCAATGCCAGCTTAAAATGAGGTTGGGAGAGTTCAGACAATGAGTCAGTGGGTGCCAAAAAAACTATAGAAAAAAATAAATAAATAGATATCTATTTTTCTCATCCCATGAACCTAGTAACTAATAATCTTAAATAAAACTAATATATTGCCCTCAGCTGACATGCTTATGCTCCTATGACCTAGTCCTCATAGCTATTTTTGCAGAATGAATTTTTTATACTAATAGACTCTTTTATCATATTGTATTACAAGCAAATTTGTTTTAGCAGCCTCAGTCTGATGGTAGAATTTATCTCTGAATCTAGAAATTCATCAGTTTGAGTAACACAGTGCTGTTTCAGTTCTATATGTTAGAGTAATGCATATAAATAGCCTTTTGCCACTTTAACATATCTTGGGGAGCCAGAGAGTGATGCACAAAGTAATTAGAACCCTACTACTGAATCTTTAGGTCTCAATATTGATATACTGTAATTGTTTCTTTTTCATGCATTATACAATGTTGCAGCACTAGTCTGTCTTCTTATTTGCTAAAACTAGTGAAACTGATTTTTTTATGGCTAAAATGAATAGAACTTAATTATTTAATATAAGATTAAATTCCATACAGCCCCTCTTTTGTAATAAAAATAAACAAACTCTTCTTATGTCCAAACTTAAGACATATGCTATGGTAATACTTAAAAAAAAATGAGAACACAGGGTAGTTGAATGACAGATTTTTAGTACCACATAAAAAAGGGACAGTTAATTTCTATTTCCCCTTTTTCTTCAGCCATGGAGAGCATAATATGATTTTCTTTTTCTCTAGACTTTCCAACCCAAGAAGGAAAAACCTGTTTTGCTTTGTGCTTTTCTGTTCAGGATGTGTGTGATGATTAATCATTGTATGTGTCTAGACCCCTTGGTAATCTCTGTCCCTGTTTCTGTCTCTACATTCATCTTTGACATCATGTGTTTAGTTTTAATACAGTCCGATTGATTTGTTTGCAGCTACAATACTGTTCTCATTCTTTTTCCCCCCACTGAAACATCTTTATAGCACAAATACAAACTTGCCCACATTCTCAAGTTGTATCAAATTGATTTGAGAGACAGATTGCAAAATTTAAATATATGGTAATGCAACAGCGGAAACCACAGTATCTGTATAAAAAGATGGAGGAGTGAAGTTAAGAAAACTAATATTTATTAAGACTTTCTAAAATCTTGAGAGTCATATTCTTTCACCTTTATTCAGATAGGAACCTAAATCCACAAGAATCAATGGGAACTACGGTGACCTAGTACTGCATGATTAAGGATGGTAGAATTGGGTCTGTAAATGCATTTTTAAAAAATGTCTGTTCCCTATAGGCAGCTAAGTGGGCTTAGAAATTCATAGCGTTAATCTCCTATCACTCACATTACTGTAAATCATGAGTAACTACACTGAAGTCAAAAGAGTTACACTAGATAAAACTGGTATAAGTGAAAGGAGAATCATGCCCTCAATTTTGCCCAGACAATCCCTAAGAGACTAGACAATACTAAGACAATACTAATCAAAGCTCTTTGAGGATTTTTCTTTTGGCCATCTTTCTCTGTACTCCCACTCATCTCTTTCTAATCAAACCAAATTCTTCACCATATCTCACATTAACTGATCTCAAATTTGCTTCCCATTCTTCCCTCCTAATCTGCTTGATTTTCCACCTGCCTCCCCCGGTGACTCCTATTCTCCTTTCCCAATGTCTCTCTCTTTCCAGTGCATGATTGTTCTGTCCCTAAGAGGTTTTCCTTTCCTGATTTTCTGAAGATTATAATGTAGAGGCTTGTCAATCTCAAGGATATCAACCAGCAATATTGTGACATTTTGGGGATCACCCAGACCAGTAAGGGGTCCTGTCACGACCTGCTCTTTAACCATGAGTGCCTTTATGCTGTGCTGCTTTGGCTTAGGTCCCTAACACCAGGAGCCCTTCCAACCATGATACTCCCCCAGATTTGTAGTCTCTGATTTCTTAAGTATCAGACACTCGACCATTCCCTTCTGATTTGTCACCCCTGAAAGCATGAAACCAGCCTGCCAGTTATAAGAAGAACAGGAGTACTTGTGGCACCTTAGAGACTAACAAATTTATTAGAGCATAAGCTTTCGTGGACTACAGCCCACTTCTTCGGATGCATATAGAATGGAACATATAATGAGGAGATATATATACACACATACAGAGAGCATAAACAGGTGGGAGTTGTCTTACCAACTCTGAGAGGCCAATTAATTAAGAGAAACTCTGAAACCTGCCAGTTATAAGTTTACTTTAACACCCAAACTTCACATTGTTTTTACCCCAAGCAAGTCTCTGTTGTGCAAACTAACAAAAGGTTTATTTAACAGAAAACACCCACAGATTCAAAGATGAAATAGTAAGGGAAAGCAAAAACATACAAGTTACACAGAAAATACACAGAAAAGTTACACAAGTAAAGACGAAACCTCAGGCTTTACACTTCTGTATTAGATACGTTCTTTTTTTCTAACACAAGTTACTATTGCCTTTTAACAGTTTCCCAGCATACCTCCTAGCCCTAGGGGGGGATTCAGCGTTCACAGACAGCCTCCCACCTTTGAGCTGCCCCTTAAGTCTTGGATGGATTTCACTTCAAACCCCTTACATTGCCAAATCCAAAAGTAAATCTTAGCCCTGAACTGGCCTCAAACTTTTGCTTGTAGTGAAAGTGGCTCCAAGTGACACCACATACAAAATCCATTTCTCTAATAATAACTGGGACTAGATGCAAGCAAGTTTGCTCAGAGTAAGAATGGAAAGCATGTGGGCATTAGGTGTGTTGTAATTAACCTGGGTAACAATCCCATTCTTCCTGCTTCAGTTTCTCATTACATTTAAGACAGCATATTGGTGATACAGTTTATTAGAATGCAAATAGCGCACAAAGGAAGCATGGTAAGTGGTTTGGCTGTTGTGCTACAGATATTAGAAATGCCTCACTTAATGAGAGGAAGGCTGCCAGCTTTCCTTAACTACAATATACAGAGGTGCCACCTAAAGAAACCACGTCCTTGTGCAGAAAGGGAGTACAGTTATCACCTAATCTTCAACCTGCTTCTTCTGAGCTAGGCTGATGGGTGTATGCACCCAGATACCACCCACTGCTTAAGGACGCTAGCACCATGCCTTAAAGGCCCAACTGTCATTGTTTCCTCTTAACTATGCAAGTATCTCCATTGGCATCAAACTACTACTCAAGGGTTGAAAAGGCTGGGACTTTGGCCATTGACTTCAATAGATTTGGATTTCACCCGTAGAAGAATATGGATAGCAGAATCTGGCCTTAAATCAATAAGTGATCGTGCCTATCCTCTGGAATGTTCCAGGGTGGAGAACTTGGGCCATCTGAGGCTATATTTCAGCTCTCACAAATTTAAACAAATATTATTAAAACTTTTCATTCCAAAACAGATTTCTTTTTATGTTGACTACTATAATCTCTGAATTTATTTAGTTCCTTTCTTTGACCTTTTATTTGCATTCACTTGCCTGTTTTTCTTTAAACATGAAGAGGGTTTATCTAAGTATTTTTAATTGTTTTGTTTTTACTTTGATTTACAATTGAAACAGACTATTTTTTGCTGGGAATGGTTGTTTCATAATGAAAATGAAAAATTATTATAAATATAAATTGTGTGTAGTTATGCCATGGCAGAAGAGAAGGCTGCAATGGATATAGTTAAGCTTTGGTTTTGAAGGAGTATCTGATATGTCACTTAAGAGAGCAATGTCTGGATTTCAAAGAACTTATAAGGAGAGGAAAGTTTGCAGGTTGAGTTGAAGTTCTGGAAAGTGGCTAATGGACAAGAAACAGATAATAGTAAATGGATTCTTTCTGAGCTTGAATGAGGTTACTAGTAAGTGTACAAGAATTTGTATTGGAACCCAATATTTTGTTTAATACTTCCCAACAGTTTCTGGATATTTTTCATTGATTATTTGGATGATACCTTATTGTGAAGAAGAGCAACTAATGAGGAACAATGAAGTCTGATACAAGATATTTGGTTCCCTTATCTGAACTCGTGGGTGATGAATACAGGTCAATGGAGATAAATGTTAAATCTTGACTCCTGGAGAACAAAAATAAAGTAAATACATGCTCAAGTGAAAAGTACTGTAGCAAGGAAGATTTATTTGTTACTGGTGTCATGTTTTAAAGCCTTCAGCATTCAAAATAATGTACAGATAGAGGCAGAAACCCAAGGTTCTGGTTGTATTCTATGGACATATAAGTCAAGGTGATGGTTTTGTTAGAAAATGAAAGGTCTGGAGGAATAAGCAGAGAGTTCGGAGTGAGGAAATCCAGATTTGCAATCTAGGCTCATGGCTAATTTGTTATGTGATTTTTGGAGAACTCTGTGTAAATTGCTGTATCTCATTCATTCCACCATAATAATAATGGCCTTCCTCGTGGAGGAGTTATGAATGTGAGTGTGATTGAATGTCTGCAACTTACTTTGAACTACTACTACTACTACTAATACCTAGCTCTCATAGAGCACTTTTCATTAGTAAATTTCAAAGCACTTAAAATTGTGTGAATGGGGAAACTGAGGTACAGGGTGGTGACATGATTTCCCAAAGTCACCCAGCAGGCCAGTGAATAAAACCCAGCTCTTCCAGCTTTCACTCAAGCTCTCTGTCCACTAGGCAACACTGCCTCCAACTGCTAAGTATTATTTTCAGTGCCTAGATATATGTTCTATAAATGCCTAAAATACATAGTGATAGATTTCCTATAAAGGCACAGGAAAGATCTAGTATCTGGTACTGGTTATACTTTCAAAGAGAGGAGTTGTAATTGCTCTTTGGGGTTCAGAAGAGTAGAAGCACTAATCTCAGTGTTATAAATTCTGAACAAAAGGCTGATGAGGATAAGCTTATTCTCATAAGGAAAAAAAGGATATTTTGCAGTGACCTGGCTTTTATAAATTATGAAGGTCAATGCTAAAACTGATTGATTAAATCTTTTCTAAGGGAAAATAACACAGAACAGGAAGTCATAATCTTCAATTCAGAAACTGAGGGGAGAAAGGCCTGAACTAGTTAAGGCAAACCTTTTTGACCTAGTAGAAATCCTAACTACACAAGTTCATTTATCAGGTCATTGAAACTTCATGTAGATCAATGCTGATGAGATGAGATTCAGGGACACTCTTCTTTATTCCTTAAGCAGGCAAAAACCCCTTTCACTCAAGTCGGAGTTTTGCCTTCATTAGGACTGCTGGAGCAAGCCCCAGGAGAAAAAGAGATACAGGGAAAGCAAGAAATGGAATTAATCACAGCAAAAAGGGGCCGATATAATAGGCTTTCTTACATCTTAAATGCTTAGTGTATGAAGTTTTAATCAAAAGAGGTTTCATTATCACTTGTCATTGTTTCCTTTTGATGATGATGAAGATGATTACTGATATACCTCCTACCATTCACAGAGCTCAAATTGGTCTACAAACATTATAAACTGATTTATAAACTATGGACAAGATTGTGTCCATCCTTTCATTGGTGAACAAGAGGAAAAAGATGCTGCAAGGACTTAGCAAGGCCATCACTGTCAGGTACTACTTTAGCTTCTCCAAAAATAGTGGGGTGGGTCCAGAAGCCCTGTGTCCTTCACTGACCTGTGGATCCGGCCCGGTCTTGGTGAGCATATGTTACTTTTTATTCAAAGGGTTTCCAAGTGGCTACTCTCCACTTAAATTCATAGGTAGCGTAGTGCTTGCCTGAAGTACAGTGCCTCTAGAATCTCCTGTTTGTGGAGGAAGGAGTGTGTGTGGTAACTCCATATCATCTCCTACTTCAGAGAATTCATTCCATTACCACATAAACACACTCTTCACCCACCTTGAAATGCAATGACCTCTAGGAATGCAGCAACATAGCACAGTTCTATGATCTCATGACATAAGGGACTATCCTGCTTCTACTGATGTCAGTGAGAGTTTGGATCCTTAGCTGACCCATGCTAACATATCACTATGTTTGCAGTTTCTTGTGAAACACAGCAAGCTTCTCTCATGTAAATGTTTTGTTCAATCACATCAGTATATGAAGAGATTTTGAACGCTGTGCGTAATGGAGAACCAGAGGCATATTTATCATTTGAATTAATATCAGGCTTTGTTCTTTTGGGAATAATTGTTAATAAGAATCCAGAGGCAAATTACAGAAAAAAAACTTGCTTTATTTACAGACCTTAGTTCAACTGCACCAACAGAAAAGCAGTAACATTGTGTGAGTTTCATTTGCTAGTTTTCACAGATATTCAATCTTCAAAGCTCCCCACAATACAAGTATTAAATTATCAGAATAAAGTATAATTGGCTAGCCAGTGATCATGAAGGCAGCCACTATTGTTTACCTAATAGCCAATGAAAGTGGATTCTCTCTGTGTGTGTTTATCACACACCCAGGCACTATAATCATTAATATATATGCAATGATACAACGCCAAGCAAAGAGACTTCAAATGTTATTCTCACAGAACACATATAGTATCTCCCCTCTTTCTTATTTATATTTCCTCACCCTACTAATGTTGGGTGTCCTTCTTCTATACGGTAGTATATTAATGAACTCAACTCTGGCACTGTTGTGGTTGGGTGTCTCTGGATGTTCTTTGTTTCCTATCTTTTAACCAGCTTTTGATCCATGAGAGGACTTTCTCTCGTACCCCATGACTGTTATGTTTTCTTAAGAACCATTGGTATGGGAGCTTGTCAAAATCCAAGTACACTATATAAAACTGGATCACCCTTTTCCACATGCTGTTGACATCCTTCAAGAATTCTAATAGATTGGGTGATGAATAATTTCCCTTTGCAAATGCCCTGTTGACTCTTGCCCAACATAAAGTGTTCATCTATGTGTCTGATCATTTTGTCCTTTACTATAGTTTCAAACTATTTGCCTGGTACTGAAGTTAGCCCTACTGGCCTATAATTGCCAGGATTGCCTTTGGGGTCTTTAGCCTCCAGTCATCTAGTATAGAGGCTGATGATAGAGATAGGTTTCATAGCAGTTAATTCTTCAATTTCGTATTTCAGTTCCTTCAGAACTCTTGGGTGAACATCATCTGGTGCTGGTGACATTACTGTTTAATTTATCAATTTATTCCAAAACTTCCTCTATTGACACCTCAATCTGAGACTGATCCTCAGATTAGTTTTCTAAAAAGAATGGCTCAGGTGTGGGAATCTCTCTCACATCCTCTGCAGTGAAGACAGATTAAAAGAATTCATTTAGCTTCTCTGCAACAACCTTGTCTTCTTTGGGTGCTCTTTTAGAACACCAATTTTCCCCTGGCCCCATTGATTGTTTAGCGAGTTTTCTGCTTGTAATGTACTTTAAAAAAAATTGCTGTCAGTTTTTGTATCTTTTATTAGTTGCACTTCAAATTCCTTTTTGACCTGACTAATTTTATATTTACACTTGACTTGCCCAAGTTTATTCTCCTAAGTAGAATTTCACTTCCAATTTTTAAAGGATGCCTTTTTCCTCTAGCCACCTCTTTTACTCTGTTGTTTACCCATGGTGGTATTTTTGGGTCCTCTTAGTGTTTTATTAATTATTATTGTTAGCAGTAGTAGTATTAAAGTATTTATTTGGGATATACACTTAGTTTGAGTCTCTATTATGGTGCTTTTAGATAATTTCCATGCATCTTGAAGGCATTTCATTCTTGAGACTGTTCCTTTTAATTTCTGTTCAGCTAGCTTCCCCATTTTTCTGTAGTTCCTCTTTTCAAAGTTAAATGCTACGGTGAGGGGTTTCTTTGGTATTATTCCCCAATACAGATGTTAATTTTAGCTATATTCTGTTTGCTATTACCGAGCAGTTCAGATATATTAACCTCTTGGACCAGATTCTGTGCTCCACTTAGGACTAAATCAAGAATTGCCTCTCCCCTTGTGGATTCCAGGTCAAGCTGCTTCAAGAAGCAGTCATTAACGGTGTCTAAAAATTTCATCTCTGCATCCTGACCTGAGTTGGCACATACCCAGTCAACATGGGAATATTTGAAATCTCCCATTATTATTGGGTTTTCTATTTTTGCAGTCTCTCTAATCTCCCTGAGCATTGCACAGTCAACATCACCATCCTGGTCAAGTGGTCAGTAGTATATTTCTACTGCTATACTCGTATTAGTCAAGCATGGACTTTTTATCCATAGAGATTCTATGGCACTAGTTCATTCATTGAAGATTTTTACTATATTTGACTCTATGCTTTCTATCACACATGGTGCCACTTCTCTTCCAGCGCAACCTACGCTGTCATTCCTATATATTTTGTACTCTGGTATTACTGTGTCTCATTGATTAGCATTGTCCCACCAAGTTTCTGTGGAGCCTATTATATAAATGCCCTCATTTAATATCACACACTCAAGTTCACCCATCTTAGTATTTAGAATTCTAGCATTTGAATACAAGCATTTGTGAAATTTGTCAATATTTAGTTGTTTGCCTTCATGTGATGTAATTGAATGGGACTCATTTTCATTTGACTGTTTTCCTTCAGTTCTTTTCTGTGTTTTATCAACTTCTCTCTCTTCCTTTTAGCATATCCCCTTTAATAAATCCTCTCCTAAGTGATATCTCTGTCTGAACCAGGTGCTTCTCCACACTTCTTGACTTTCCCCCAGCCCTTAATTTAAAAACTCCTCTATGACCTTTTTAATTTTACATGCCAGCAGATCATGTTTTAAAATCATACATTTCTATTGTGTATAATTATTTGCATAATTGCTCAAAAAAGTATGTTTTATCGCATCAAATGCTTCTTAATGGCTATGAGTAATAGGTTGTAATGCACCAAATATGAGCCAACCCTTCAGAATGATCTGTCTATTTAAGAATGGAGGTATGAACTTGAACAGAACTATTTCAGTCAGTTTTTCTAAGCAATTTAAGGTAATATTAAAGATATCCATTCATTCAAGTGGATTACTTGACTTGCTATTAAGTATTTTTGTGGAAAAAAGGATATTACACTCTTTAACATTGTCAAGGCTGTATCCCCACTTTGAACTTTAGGGTACAAATGTAGGGGCCTGCATGAAAACTTCTAAGCTTACTACCAGCTTAGCTCTGGTCCGCTGCCACCATCCCAAGGCTAGTTCCCTTCCCTGGGAAGCCTTGAGAGACCTTCACCAATTCCCTGGTGAATACAGATCCAAACCCCTTGGATCTAAAACAAGGAGAAATTAACCATTCCCCCTCCTTTCTTTCACCATCTCCTGGTGAATACAGATCCAACCCCCTTGGATCTTAAAACCAGGAAAAAATCAATCAGGTTCTTAAAAAGAAGATTTTTAATTAAAGAAAAAGGTAAAAATCATCTCTGTAAAATCAGTATGGAAATTAACCTTACAGGGTAATCAAACTTAAAGAGCTCAGAGGACTCCCCTCTAGTCTCAGGTTCAAAGTACAGCAAACAAAGATAAACACTCTAGTAAAAGGTACATTTACAAGTTGAGAAAACAAAGGAAAACTAACACGCCTTGCCTGGCTATTTACTTACAAGTTTGAAATAGGAGAGACTTGTTTAGAAAGATGTGGAGAACCTGGATTGATGTCTGGTCCCTCTCAGTCCCAAGAGTGAACGCACACCCAAACAAAGAGCACAAACAAAAGCCTTCCCGCCACCCCAAGATTTGAAAGTATCTTGTCCCCTTATTGGTCCTTTGGGTCAGATGCCAGCCAGGTTACCTGAGCTTCTTAATCCTTTACAGGGAAAAGGATTTTGGAGTCTCTGGCCAGGAGGGATTTTATAGTACTGTACACAGGACAGCTGTTACCCGTCCCTTTATAGTTATGACAAACATTGCATAGCAAACTGAGCATAATTTTTATTCAATAGTGATGATTCTCAGATCAAATTTTGTCCACTGCCTTGTCTTCATTATATTCTGCCTTTATTGTATTCAGCAATAATGCAAGAAACCTACAGGCCTGTATCATATAGGGTGACCAGATGTCCCGATTTTATAGGTCTTTTTCATATATAGGCTCCTATTACCCCCCACCCTTGCTGTCTGGTCACCCTAGATCATGTAAAACATTTGTTTAAGCAGTAGCATAAGGTTTGAGGCCTATGAACATGGGCACAGATAAACAGAGCAGCGATCATCCCTAACTTTTGGGGAACTGAAAATAGAGTGCGAGGGGAAGTTTGTCCATAACCACACCAGCCAACCACAGAAATATCAGATAACACCAGCTTTTGGAAACTTTTGGAGAGAACATCCAGAGACACCCAACCACAAGAGTGCCAGAGTTGAGATCATTAATATACTAACCCATAGAAGAAGGACACCCCAACATTAGTAGTGTGAGGAAATATAAATAAGAAAGAGTGGAGAAACCCTTACTGAATATGTATTAGACATGGTGGCATCAGCATAACATATTATAAAAGCTGTATCCCAGCCTGTGTGCAGTAGGGGAGAGAGAGATGTAGTCTTTAGGAAGTACCAGAATGATGGCCACTGAGGATTATAAGGAAAGGGGTGGTGATGAGGAAGATAATGGATAACATTTCAGGTTGTTCTGCAAGGGATTGTGTGAATATGGATGTTCAGATGTACTTTCTGTATTATCTTTATCTACCTTTGTGACTTTGCTAAATGTATTAATAAATGATTGTAAATATAGAAGAGTTCCTATAGTTTGAGCAGTGCAACTGTGCACATTGGGGTTGCCAGCTATACAGTAATTTTACCAATAATGGGCCTGATTTTGGGACAAGAACCTGTCAACCCTCAACGTAGTAAATGGGAATTCTTAAGTAAGCAATATAATTAATAAATAATCTATAGATCAGGCTACAGAAGATAAATATATATCTATTTATCTTCTGTAGCCTGATCTATAGATTATTTATTAATATATATGGGCAGTGAGTAAAATATATTTCCTTCTGCAGCAATTCAATTATACACTAGAGCTAGGCTTGCTTCCTCTCTGAGTTTTAGTAGTCAACAGGATTTGTAGTAACATCCTGTTTGGTGGGGAGAGGAAGTATTCTGTGAACACTAATTTCTTGAAGCTGCCTCTCAGAAGTAATACAAAAGTAATGATGAATTAAGGAATTAACTAATTATGAGGTTTACTCACAGGATAAAGTCAAGTGTTGAACAATCACTAATTGTTTTTATCCAATCAAATCCTTTACAAACCTCCTCTGATTAAATGTTTGTTTATCCACAAGTAGATCTCTTAGGAACAGTAGCTGAAAAGTTTATCAGCAAAATTGTTAGAAAACATCAGACTTGTAAAACCCCTTTTAAGAGAACAAGCTAGGGATAATAATTCTATAGATAGAATGAGAAACAATCGCTTCTGTACACCATTAAAATGGTGTGTATTTGTGACCCAGTCACTTTCTGTCAATGGATCCTTCTCTGTATAGTTGTTGCCAGAAAAACATTCAGTTTCCATGCAGTGTAATTTGAGAGACCACAGTATTTATTTTCCCATAAATAAATTAGTTTGAGCCTTGACTGTACCTCCATATTGTTCAGTGGTGCTTAGCCTCTTTTGTACAGAATTTTGGATTAAAAATATCATGTCAGGGTGAAAAATCAATGTTAATCTGTTCATATTTTTTCAAAGCAGAATGACCTGATTTCAAGTTAGTACCACCTGCCAAGTCCATTAATATACATACACATGGAACCAGATACTTTCATTGATGTGAATCACCAGCACACCACTGAAATACATGATGCAATGCTTATTCACAACAGATGAGAATATGGCCCACGTTCTTTAGGCTAGGACAATGGGTACATATAAAAGGCCCTTAAGAGATTGAGAGGTCTTATTTGGAAATAAGTCTGTAAAACACAATTGTGTGTATATGGCTTCAAAATAACTTTTTTAATTGCACAGGGAAAACTGGAACCAAGCTGTTTGGTCAAAGCAAACAATACAAGCCTGAACAAGATGCATCGTTCAACTGACATTTAAAAATGGATGGTGATAACCTCCTCAGACGGCATAGCTGTATAAAAACCTATATGTAGAATTCCTGATGTTAGAATGGACCTTTTAGATCAAAGGGATCACAGACTATAACTGAGAGAAAACAAGATAGTAAAAGAGGAAGAGACACCTAACCAAGAAAACTGAGATTATTTTCTCTGACATGCTGTCTTCTGAAAGGATTGAGAAAAATGTATGAGTAATGCATGGAGGAGATGTGTTCTAAAATCTTGAAGTCAAATTATTTTGTGTATTTGCAGAATATTTCTAACAAGGGAAATTTACAATCTAACTGGGATTGTATTTTGCGGGATGCCAATCTTTTCCCTCAGTATAGTAACTCAGAGACCTGGTATAGGTTCTCATGCTTCAGGATAGGGAAACTCACTCGAAGAAACAGCTAGAGAATGTCGACTGGTTTATTAGATTGCTGGGCATGGGGTTAATGCTATGGTCGAGTAAGTTCAAGGACCTCCCCTAGAGGAATTTGGGGGGGGGGGTCTCTTTTATTTCAATTAGCCCTAGAAGAGGTCTAAATTTAAGAAGTAATCTGTTTCTGCTTCATTGCAAACATTATTTGTTGTTTTCATTGTGTTAATTCATATTGTCACATTAAATAAAGCTGTGTCTTAGGTGCTCTTCTTATCACAGGGCGAGCATCTTTGGCAACATACCACATGATACTGAATAACTATCCCTTTGCTTCTTCCTCCAGATATTCATTGCATTGTCATGTAGATGGTTGTTTGGAAAGTTGTAATGCCGATTTCATCTGAGTATGAATGACTGAAATTCATCTCATATGTTATAACTTCCTATTGCCAGGCTCTAATCAGAGTGACTTGATAAACCTCTCCATGAGGTTTTTTTCACCATGACAAATGTTATGCACTCATAACAAGCCCATTTTATACATGTTTGTGCAACAAAATGAATATTATTGATTAGTAACATTTAATATCTTTTCAAGCAGAGGTTCTAGTAGATTACATCAATTCTCTAATATTAAATGTTTTGTATTTGAAAACTAATGAAGCCTATTAGCAATGCACATTACATCTTGCTGTAGCTTGATGATACTGAAATACTTTAAAAAGCACTTTCTTTTGGGACTGACTTTGGTATCACCAGCTCCCAAATCAAATATTCAGTCACAGAAACAAGTGAGTTGTCAAACCTGCAGGGTTTCTGTTGTACTGAACGTTAAGTGTGGCTGACAGCAGTAAACCTTTGAAATATTGAATAATGTCAAGGAATTCAATTTTAATCTCAACTAGAACTTCCTCAAGGTGCTCCTATAGCTACTGACTACGGAGGCAAGATAATTCCATCAATTGTACACATGTAACTGACAGTTAATTTCACTAAAGTTAGTGGGATTTTATAGGTATAAAGTGAGGGTAGACTATGGCCCACAGTATTTCCCTAGAACCAAGACTCTATTATCTGTACCCACTAAATCATGATTCCCAGGCTAAGCACCCAGGATCTTAGATGGTCATAAAGGGCTGTTTGACTAAATGAAGGTAAACGAGAGGTATATGGATCAAAGGAAACAATTTTGACATTGTGAGATGTTATATACTAGGATGTTGGAGGTCTCAGGAGACTGGTAATAAGATAGGGATGGTCTCACCATTAGGTCACTAGTTTGAATCTGGTCTAGGTTCCTGACCAAAAGTTATCACATCTGACATCTTTGTTGGCATGAAATGATATGTCAGTGCCAAATGTGGTCTCAGTGAAAGGCAAACCAGTATAGGTAACATTAAAGGCAAAGGTCACATTAAACATACAAATAACCCAAAACTTCACCCATCCCTAGAACTGAACCAAAGTAAAACATAGGTTAAGAGACAGAGCAGTTAAGCAAATATCTGCCTCCTTCCTCTACTCACCCATCTTTGCCTGTCTGTACATTTTGATTTTTATCAATGGAAATATTTTAGCATTGGTTGGTGTGTATGCAGTGAATTCAATGTTTAGATTTTTATGGGTAAATGTTGATAATCTTTCCAAGCTTATGCATATGTAAGCCTTAGAACTCAAAAGACAGAGGAATGAACTCTTTGCTCGCTCCACAGGGAAAATACTAGCTTTGCCAAGCCTCATTTACATCCATTATAAAGTTGTTTACTTATAGTTCCAAATATTGTTTTGCTACTTTCATTGGAATTTGGCTATGTTCCAATTGTTACTGTGACTTTTCTCAGAAAAGGGCATAGGGATTGTGTAAGATGTGCCATGGAGCAAATGTGTCACTGTGACTGTACAGGAAGTGGATTCTTGTTTGGGAATGTATGCCCCTCTGCCATGTACAGTGGCCAAACCAGACAGTCTCTACATAAAAGAATAAATGGACACAAATCAGATGTCAAGAATTATAACATTCAGAAACCAGTTGGAGAACACTTCAATCTCCCTGGCCACTTGATTACAGATCTAAAAGTCGCAATATTACAAAAAAAAAAAAAAACCCTTCAAAAACAGACTCCAACGAGAGACTGCTGAATTGGAATTAATTTGCAGCTTGGACACCATCAAATTAGGATTGAACAAAGACTGGGAGTGGATGTGCCAGTATACAAAGTGAAACTATTTCCCCATGCTTATCTCCCCCCCCCCCCTCCAGTTCCTCATATCTCCTTGTCAATTGCTGGAAATGGGCCATTTTCATTACCACTACAAACGGTTTTTTTCTCTCCTGCTGATAAAAGCTCAGCTTAACTGATCACTCTCCTTATATTGTGTATAGTAACACCCATTGTTTCATGTTCTCAGTGTATAAGTATCTCTTCCTACTGTATTTTCCACTAAATGCCTTGGATGAAGTAGGCTGTAGCCCACGAAAGCTTATGCTCAAATAAATTTGTTAGTCTCTAAGGTGCCACAAGTACTCCTGTTCTTTTTGTTTGGGAAAAGGATTCAGTTTCAGCAAAAGAGAGTAGAGGGCTATGTCATAGACACCACAAGCTCTATTTCAAGAAACAGGGACTGTCCCCAGTGGTTCTGTTTTGTTCTTGGTCCCTACTTGAAGATTCTAAACCCTGCATGCAATGCTTCTGTGAGACTGGAGTGGTCTGAAGCAAGCTGAACTGGGAGGAGCACTTCAGAGCTGTCTTTGTAGTGAGGCCCAGGTGGACCAGTGAAGATGGCATAGAACTGACTTTGCAGCAAGACCCAACCAGACCAGTGGCAGCAGCTCAGCGCTAAGTTCACTTCACCCTGGCAGGTGGTGACAACAGCACATAGCTGACTTCATAGCAAGGAGTGAATAGACTAGCTGTGGCAGAGTGACGTCTCAGAACTAGACCAAGCTAGCTGCACATTGAAGCAGCTTTGGACTTCACTAGAAGCCAAAGACATTCAAGCCAAAAATTAATACTTGGAGCTGTGCTGTTAACCCTACTCCTGATACGCTGACTGGATTTTGCTCATGTGTGTTTGTTTTAGAGCTGAGTAGTAACAGAATTTTTGGTTCCATGAAAAATTACAAGATTTTGATTTTGTTCTGTAGTGAGGGGAAGGGGGGGATCTCTGATTTTTTTGCAAAATGTTTGCCCACCCAACTCCCTGGGGACCCAGCCAGGTGGGGAACCAGCCATCCAGCTTCCCAGAGAAATGGGGGCTTGGAGAGCTGCAGGTCTCGGGGACCTCAAGCTCCATGAAAGCCCACCAGGCAAAGTTCCTGGAGACTGGCAGCACTGGGAGTCCACCAGCCAAGCTGTTGAGGAGACAGGAGGGCAAACTGGCAGGAAAACCAGCAGTTTTTAAATTTGCCTAACAGGCAGAGTTCCATTGAGTGTGATGGATTGGCATTTTCTGACAGAATAACTAATATATTGTTTCTTTGTTGGTTTGTTTTTTTTTCTTTTCCACAGATAAAGAGTGTGTGTGTGTGTGTGTGTGCTTCCATATTCCCAAGGACTCCTGAGTGCTTGTGAGTGGGTAAGAACAACTTAGAAAGGTGACCAGTTATATTTTAATTTTCCAGATTCAGAAACAGCTCTGAATGGGAGCATGTCATACTTTTATTTCCTTTAGAAAAGTACCTCTAGATGAATTGTACCCAGCTCTTATTGCTGAGATTGGCAGCTAGCAGAAGTATTACCCATAAGATATGCAACCACTCCCTGCAGATTTTCCTTAAATCTGTGCATTTCCTTGGCTAACTTTCCCAAACTTCTGCTCCATCCTGCCTGCCTTTTAACATTAGATCACTGCATAGTTTTCAAGTGGTGGTGACATATGGCTTGAGCTAAAGTTTCCCTCAAATGGAGCTGAGTTGGGTTCTCTTTGTTTGGGGAAAGGCTAGGGAGTGAGTACCTGTTGGATCTTGATAAGCAATTGCATTAGCTTTAATTATTGGAGTGCTTACCTTATAAAGAACTGGCAGTAATCAGCACTGACTGTTCAGGATAAATTACTCAAGTAAAGACATACTGGATCTACAAGTTGTATGCAGTGGTGTTTTATCTGTGTTGGTCCCAGCATATTAAAGAGAACAGGGGGGTGGGGTAATATCTTGTATTGGACCAACTTCTGTAGGTGAGGGAGACAAGCTTTTGGGCTTATGCAGAGCTATTCTTCATGCCATGGAAATTTACCCGGAGTGTCACAGCTAAATATAAGGTGGAACAATTCCCAAACCTGCAGAAGAGCTCTGTGTAAGCTCAAAAACTTGTCTCCTGCACCAACAGAAGTTGGTACAATAAAAGATATTACTTCACCCGTCTTGTCTGTCTAGAATTTGTCTCATTTCTGTCATAAGAGTTGCCCAGAATAGCCATTTAAAAGTACATTTGGTAAGGCACTCAATAATATACTGCTGGAAAAATTCCTACAGTAGGGAATGGACATGATGATCTACTCGGTCATTTCCTTTTTACTTTCTCCATGACTGACAGACATAGAAACAGGCATTAGTTGAGATACAAAAAATGGAAAAACAAAAAGTTAAAATAAAAAAAAAAAAATCACAGCTAAAAATTGAGGAATTGAGGCAGGAAATTAATACACATTTTTGTTGCTCTCCCACTCTTTTGTCTTTTTTTTTTTTTTTTAGTATGCAGTCTCAGGACCAATTCTGTGACCCTTATAAAATTATTTTTTTCACAAACAAGTAATCCCAGTGTCTTAAATGGGACTATTTATGTTAGGAAGCTTCATAAAAGAAATATAAATAGAAGCTGGAAAAAAGAATTTATAACCAAATTTATTCGAGCAATTTTGCCTCTTCTCAAATTTGTGTTTTATAAATTTAAAATTTCACTTCTGTGAATATTCTACAAAATGTGCAGAGATGGAGAAAAATCTTGCCACTAAACTCATTCACTAGTTTATACGCAAAGCACACCAAAATGGGTATGAACATAACCTGTTACCCAGGGTTTTCAGAACCCAAAGCAGTGGTAACTTAACTGTTTCTCTCCAGGCAGTGTCAGGAAAAATTCAGTGAGGACACAGCTCCTCTGATAAATGATTGGTACAAACAAGAATACTCTTACCTAAAACTACTTTTTTATTTGTTCTCAAGCACACACACACACACACACACACACACACACACACACACACAATAGGTTCAAAGCATTCCAAACATTTATATGTACCCAAAGTCTAATATGGTTTTGAAGAATCACCAACCAGCCTTCCAGGGGCCCTCCTTCGCTTCAGCTGTTGGGGCATTTAGGTACCAGATCCTTGCCCAAAGAAACACTTCCTCAGATTGCTCCAAAGCATACTTTCTAATTAAACTCTCTGGGCAAAGCACATAACTCATAACAGACCCTAATAGGCTAACAATTTCCAATTTCCCTAGAAACAGCCAATAAGAATTAATTATTCGCCTCGGCAACAAAACAGCTTCAGCAAAAAAAAAAAAAAAAAAAAAAAAAACCCTTACAAACACAACCAAAATCAGTCAGTTTTCCACATTCCCCCTCCCCCCCCCACTTCTCATAAATCTGTCCATTTACTTTATCTATCCAAGTTGGTAAAACTGCAGCTTGCAGCTGTATTTGTCTTCCTAAGAAAGGCCAGATTTTTCTCCTGTCTCAATGGTGTCCTTGCTTCCAGCTTGTGGGGAGGAGGGTTAAGTGCACAATATGGCTGTGGATTATATCAAATCCAGTTCTCTCACAACAAGCCAAGGTTAATGTGTTTTAAAATTCCCCCCTAAAATTGCAGAATTCACCCAGCTCCAAAAAAACTAAATAGGACCAGAAAAAAATTGCATCTCCAGATGCCTCTTTTTTTTTTTTTTAATTTGCTCAATAATTTTAATGAACGATTAAAAGCACCATCAGGTGCCACAAAATTGGGTGCTGGGATTGTATTTCTTTATATACTAAGTCACAGGGTTCTTGTATGCAGTGTTGTTGTAGCCATCTTGGTCTTAGCATATTAGAAAGACAAGGTGGGTAAGGTAATATCTTTTATTGGATCAACTTCTGTAAGATTTTGCATTAAACCCTTTAATCATATGCCTTCACCTCTGTTCCTGAATGCTGAGGCTATATTTTTTAATGATAGACACATGTTAATTAAGGCTCTGGTCCAAAACCCGTTGACGTTAATGGAAAGATTCCTGTTGACTACAGAGGCTTTTAGATCAGGACTTAAAGAGGAGAATTATGTACACCACCATAGTCAATATCCATTGTATCTAATTTCACTGCTGCTCACAAAGATAGCCTAGTGAGAGCCACACCTCATTTTTGTGATGGTCCTGAGAAGGAAAAGAGAGAATCATGCAGTCTTACTGCAAGGTATGTCAGTACAAAATAAATATAATGTATGGCACCTAGCCTTAAATAGCTGGCAATACCACTAAATGGTCACATTTTCAGAACATGTCATGTGAAGAGGCTTCTTAAAATAAAGGATTAAAATTTTCTGTAAAACAAACAATTAGGATCTCCGCTTCAGATGAGCAGATAGCTTATTACAGCTACTGAGGGCTGCCTCCCTTAAGTCCTGCATCTTCTGTATTGTATAATGCCCCACTGCAGTCTAATGTCTGTGTCTTGGCTATAGCCTTTGAAGCGGAGTGCAGACAGTTATATTGCCACCATTGGATATTACTAGAATTTGGGTAATCTTTACCATTTCTAGTGGGTTTTCATTTCTCTCATCATAATAAATTATTAAAATCTCCTCTGTGTCTTCATTAAAATGGTTTCTATTCAAATTGACCCCCATAGGTTAATGAGGGCTCTAAATACGCTTCAAATGGACCTAGGGTTCATAGGTTGTTGATTTATTATTTTCCCAAGACAGAACATTGCACTAAAAGCTACTTCCCTACATTTATCTGATATATTACGTTCACAGTCATTATGCAAAATACAGTAAGATGTACTCCCTGAAATTAGAAATATTTCTTCATTTCCAGCTATGTATGAATGCGCACTTGTACTAAGAACACGATGGGATTCATTATGAAGGTCTTTGAATCCTGATGTATAGTGGCGGAACAGGTTACAATCCCACTAGATATTATTTCCATTGGATATAATGGCTCATGGGAACAGAATTTACTACGGTAGTGAAATTTAAATTGTGTCACTGTGGTATATGTTGCGCCTAGTTATCTGTGAATATTTAATACTGTAGAAAAAAGGATTATGCAATGATTAAGCAAGCAGGGAAGAGGAGGCCTGCCATGTGTTATACTGGGAGAAATCTGAAATATCTATGTTACTTAATATAGAATCAGCCAATATTATATTGTTGCTGTTCAATATTTAGATTCTGCTGTTCTGCAAATAAAGCATCATAGGTCAAACTGAAAAATGAGAGCATTTAACTATCTGAGACTGAAGCAAAGCTCTATTGAAACCTTAAAAAATATGTTGGTTCTACTATACACTTACCTCAAACAGTTTTCTAAATAGAAATTTTATGGCCTATATTTATTTGTTTACTTTTTATTTCAAGGTTATTTTTTAACATTTTCCCCTTAGCTTTTTTTTTCCTTCACAGTTCTTAAATGTCTTTCTCTTACTCATCTTAAATGTGAAATCATATATTATAGTATTCTATGTAATCATAGATGCAAATAGTAGTTCTCGTGTTTGACGCTTTTATAAGCCCTCAAATAATCAGTCATTTGTATCAGTTCCAAGATACTAATTTCAACTCTATTGATACTTTGCAAACAAGTTCTCAATGTGATAAATTGATAAACTTTTTTTTTAATTTTAAAAATCTGAGCCCTGATCCCACAATGTGATCTGCATTCACAGACCACTGCATCTGCATGAAGCTTCACTAATATCTATGAGGCTGGGGTTGGGGATCCGTTCATGTGGGGTCACAGTGCAGGATCAGGGCCGTTCCTAGTGAAAATGACACAAAAATAAAGTTCTAAAATTCCTGTTCTAGAATTAAACTAAAAAAAATTTCCTTTCAATCCCCTTTTAGTGCAGTTAAGATTTACTTATTCACCTTATTCCCCATCCCGCAAGGCTCTAAATCATAACACTACTGTTGTCTCTGGCTCTTTTCAGAGTCCCTCAATGCTACTTTTAAACTTGCCAAATTATTACTGCAAAGTACACTCCCTTTCCATACTGACTCTTCAGCACCCTCAGTCCCAAGCTCTTTTGATACAGGAGTGTCAAACTCACAAAGTTTCCTCTATTGCTAAGGTGGTGGGACAGCATTGGTTTATTTCTGAAAAGAAAATAGGTCCAGTCATTGGTTCTTAAAGCTTCATCTACTCATCTAAATTCAAACAAGCTTCTGTGTGAATTTTCTCTAAATTTGAAGTCAATTCACACACCATAAAAGAGTCTGAATTTCCAGTGAGGGGCCTAGTCCTCTGTATGGTGCCCAGACCCATTTAGAGTAATACCAAAATGTGACAATCAAGATTTGTAAGTAGTGGGCTATAATAGGAACATCTGGATTATCCTGTTTGCTAACAGTTCTCTTTGTCTCCCTGTCCCTGAAAAATGACTATTATTCAAATTACTCCCACCCACTCCTGATGTGCCAGGCAACCTCCCTCTTCTGATTTTAATAGCTCCTAAAGTGTATTTCTTTCCAGTGGTGATCTCCTTATTCCTCAATGAAGTCTCCCTTGGAGCTGTACAAATAACTGTCAGTTCTGAAAAATAATAATAATAAAAAAGTCTGTTCTGGTTGTATGAAAAGCTCAGTTAAAAACTAAACAAAACGTTTCATTTTGATTTAGGGCACTTTAACCTGCTCTTTTATTAAAATGAAAGGAAATGTACAGAGGAATGTAAGCACTAATCCAGTGGTTAGGGCACTCCCCTGGGAGGAGACTCAGGTTTGAAGGACTGGAACCTGTGTTGCCCCCCATCCATCTGCCCTAACTACCAGCCTGTAGAGTCTTTCTCACAGTCTCGTGACCAATAACTATTTGAGTATTTATATAAAGTGGAACAGCTTTGACAGGAGAGATTGAGAGAGCCTTTCCCCACCCCTGCAGAATAACCAATAGCCTGGTGGTTAAGGCACTCACCTGAGAGATGCAAGACCTCTCTTCAAACCTGGGTCTCCTGGGTGAATGCCCTAACCACAAGACTATTGGGTTTAAAGGAGGCAACACTATCGCCTGCTGCAGTTCTGTGAATGGCATCTAAGCTCCTCTTGTATCTTGCCTGAAAATGTTGTAGGGGCCAAAACTATTTGGTGAATTTGTGCAGAATTAGTGAATAGGTTCAGATTGCCCCAAAGTGCATTTTTTGGTGACTAAACCATTTGTCTGAAAAATTGTGCCCAGCTCTAATTTCCATACCTCCAATACTTGAACCATATTCTGTGCATCACATTTGTAGGAGCTACATTGTGAGTTCCTCAGAAGCAGGGCTTTGTCTTTTACATACCTTATTACATATATATTAGTGCTTTCTGTAGATAATAATCTAGAAGAGGAACAAATGGCATATGGCAAAAAAAATCATTTAATGAAATAGATGAATGAGGTAAAAGAGGAATTTGCTCTACATTTTATTATTTATACTTATGTATAATTATATCGTTCACTCCAAATAAACTAAACTATAAATAGTATACAAAATTCAAAGAGCAACAGAGTGTTATTTGTCTCTGTCGTGTGTCCTCAGTCTGAGTCAGGGCTCGAGTCATGCTGGAATGCTTTGGATCGCCATTCTAGTACTTTTTGCTGTTCCAGTAGTTCCGGTACTATCACTTACCGGAAGTACCAGAAATGTGTTCCAGCACTTCTATTTTTTAGGAGTGGAGCATTGATTTGAATATAAGGTCCCCACAAAGGAGATGAAAAAAGACATAATATATTTAGTCCCTTGCCAGTTTTGTATAAAAATTTTCTACAAAAATTGCGTAAAAATGGGCCTACCCCACTGTGATGACATACCATTCTTTAAATAGTCAAAGTTTTCTTTCCTCAGATAAGCTATACAGAAGATGTCCAGGAACACATCTGCTCAAAGGATACCAGTTACATAATTTTACTACTTTTATAGTTATTTCCATTTACAGAATGAGGTGTGGCAAGTAACAATTCATTTCCTAAAAGAGATTTTTCTTTAAATACTATATAGAACTATATCGGCCAATAGTCCTGCCCAGCCTATCATTTTTTTGTGATTAGAAAATTCATCAGTTTGGTGATACAGTAATATCACAGTTAATTTTCACACAACTTGGAAAGTTCCCACAGTATCAATAATTTCCATTCAGAGCAAGAAGCTCAAGATGTTTGTCAGACTTTCTATTCAACAATGCCTTTCTTTTAGTGAAATAACTTACATACTCTCTATTACAAACAATCAGTGTGTAGGGAGGTGTTTTTTTTTTAAATAAGCTGACATTTACTTGAAGTTTGTTGAATAAATTGTGAAAGAAATTTATCAATTTCATAATCATAACTTTAAAGGCAGATGATAAAATTTTCAAAGGAACCTCCCTAAGAGTTTCTAACATTACTGTGTGTGGCAATAAGCTACCTATTAGAAGCAAACTTTAAGAAATTACCTAGTCCCCTCTGCTTACATTTCACTGCCATATTCTTTGTAGACCCAGTGTGGAGCTACTGAAACTACTGAAATTCTGGTCACTTTGTCAGAGAGGTGTATACAAAGGTAAACTATCTCCTAAAAGTAAGCAAAATTTGTGCTCCTGAATTCTACTGTTAAACAGATTACAAGTAAAAGAAAAGAAATAAAAACAGAGGTATGGCAAAATGAATTCAGACATTCACTGTCTTAGTAGGTCTACAGCTTGGGCACACTTTCAATGAAGCTCAAAGTTGATGAGAAAAGTTTGGCCTACTAAGAGTGCTGGTTCCATTCAAAGCTAGTTTTTGTGTTAACAAAATTTTATTTTTTGTGTATTTGTTTAAGTTTTGCCAAAGAAAAACCAAACTCCAATTATTTTTGAAGAGAGCTGCAGCCAATATTTATATTGTTGACTAGCAGAGTAGCCAACAGATCAAACTAATTTGGGTTATGCTCATGTTTAATACAGTTAATTGCAAGCTGAATTTTGAAGGAAAAATTATGGCTAGTAAGTCATGCCTGGCATGATGTTGAGGGCAGGGGCTGCCCCAGGAACCCAGTGAGAAGCCTGCCTGATATGGAGTATCAAGTGAGCATGTGGTGCAACAGTAGCTCTGTCATCCTTTATACAGGTGTAGTATGTGCTGTCCTGTGCAGGGATAATGGAGGGGGAGTGAGGTCTCCTAGCATCTTCTCCCTCACCCTCTTGTGCAGCTACATGACACTGTGCATAATCTACCTCCAAAAGAAACACTAAGGTAGTATTGGTGCTTCAGGGAGATGCCATCCCTCTCAAAGTGGGCCAGTTAGCAAGGTTTGCACATTATTTAAAGCTGTAATCTTTTCAGGTTTCATTCAGATTTCCAGCTAAAGGTGAGTTAAACACCAGTACCTTCCAATCACTCCTATTGAATTTACTCACCATACTGTAACCATTTAAAAACACACCCAAATTAAATTTATAGATATGCTCCATGGTGTGTTATCAGGAATAAAATGTCCATTCAAAATGTTTTAAAAAATACTCTTGAAAATTAACTGGATTTGTGAAATGTGTCTTTGCCTCCCTATAACATAATATGGAAATAACCAAATCCTTCAAAACTAGAAAATGATTTCTGATCCTTAAAACTACAACATCCGCCCCAAGAAAGTAATTGTATTACTTATAATACATGCATTTAGATTATGTTGGTTTGTTATAATTTGTTTCTGACAAATCCATGCTGGGTATTCCTTATTATCCTATTATACTCTAGGTGCTTACAAATTGATTGTTTAAAGTTTTATTCCTGTATCTTTCAGGTAGCAAAGTTAGGCTGACTGGTCTATAATTCTCGGTCCTCTTCATAAATATTTTTAAAGATAGGTACTATGTTTACCCTTCCCCAGTCCTCTGGGACCTCATCTCTCTCCCATGAGTTGTCAAAGATAATTGCTAATGGTTCAGAGATTGCTTCAGCTAGTTCCTTAAGTACCCTAGTATGAATTTCATCAGGCTCTGACTACATCTATTTTATCTAAATATTCTTTAACCTGATCTTTCCTATTTTGCATGCTTTCATTTCCCCTTGTTCTTAATATTAATTGTGTTAAGTGTCCAGTCAATTTGACAGATATGGCAATTTCCTGCAATAGTGTTGAAAGACCTTATTGTATTTAGTTTATGTATTATTGTGCACTAGGTTGGTATGCAACCTCTCGAAGGGGGAGACTTAAGACCTGGGAGTGCCAAAGGCTATATTGAAAAGGTGCTAAACAAGTATGTTTTGTGTTTTGTGGACATAGCACAAATCCCTGATTATAAACACAGTCTTATGCATACTGTTGGAGCCATTATGACTAACTGATTGTATTGTGCAGAGAGAAAGAGAGAAGAAAATCATAGCAACCACTGTAAAACAGCAGATTTAACATAAGCAACTTCTTAAGAAACTATAATTCACATAAACAGTTTCAACACTCTGCTCAATACATTCAAATTCATCACAGTGTGGACTTTCTGGACAATAAGTGTTCAGAAGATATCCTGTGGAATCCCCAGGCAAAGGTTAATGCAAATAGCTTTTTGAAGCTATTCTCTGAAGAGAGGGCCATCGTCTGTTGATTACATGTTACAAAAAGCCCAAAGCTGCATAAAGAAATTATTAATCTGTCCAGTGTCTGTTCTGGTTCTGGATCTAAAATGGATGAATTTGAAACCCCAAGAAAAACTCAGCTTTGGGTTTTGATTGACTAAAATCTACCAGAGAATTAGGTTGGAGTCGGGGGGTGACCTCTGGTAATTGTTTTAGCATTCATATAGGGTTTTTTATTGTTTTAGTAAGTTTACATGTTTTCTCTGTAATGCTTTTACCTTACGAATAAATGTGCTTGCTTAGACGGAGCTGTGGAGTAACTTATAACTGCAGGCAATAGACTGGTCATAACTGGTACAGAAAGCAAAGTTCAGACACTGGCCTATCTAGATAGCATGGCTTGCTGGGAATATAACCATGTAAGGTAAGCAGCAGTCTAGCCTTAAAATCCCTGGTTGGGGGAAGAGAGATGTGGATCTTGGCTCAAGAGAGGTGAGGTTAGGTTGGGAGCCAGAAGCCTAAAGTTTGTGTCCTTGGTGAACTATGGTGGAGGTTGTGGGGAGAGGAGTTAAACAGATGTAGTTGCCTGGAAACTGTGACAATCACCATTAATCTTTTTAGTGAAAATTCAAGCAAAATAGGTATTAAACACCTGAGCCTTCTTGATATTCTCAATTATGAGCTCTCCTTCCCTGCTAAATAGAGGACTTGCATTTTTCTTCATCTTTCTCTTGCTTCTAAAATATTTTTTAAAAACCTCTCCTCTTATTGCCTTTTTTCCCTTGTTGGGTGCAACTCATTTTGTTACTTAGTCTTTTTGATTTTGGCTTTATATGCTTGTGCTGTTCTTTAAAAAGAAGAACAGGAGTACTTGTGGCACCTTAGAGACTAACAAATTTATTAGAGCATAAGCTTTCGTGGACTACAGCCCACTTCTTCGGATGCATATAGAATGGAACATATATTGAGGAGATATATATACACACATACAGAGAGCATAAACAGGTGGGAGTTGTCTTACCA